>NC_056726.1:256911704-257014547 GCF_019279795.1 Protopterus annectens | reverse complement strand
CATACATTTAGTGTGCTGGGTTATAATAATCATAAAGTCTATTTCCATGGGTGTACTTCTGGGTTCCATTTTAGGTCTACTGCCATCCTTATGTTTCATCAATGACCATCCTCGGGAGGTCCCTCAGATTAACTGTTTAGTTTGTCAATGACATTGTTATTACTGCATCTCGTAAGTAACTACATTCCATCTCCATAGCCCAGTAGGAATATTTTAAGGTTTTAGGGAACTGGTTAACTGTAAACAAATCAGTAATGTATACTTTCAAAAAGTTCAACTGTGTAAGTTGTAGATGTTTGAATTTCTCACTAGCACAGTAGCCTTTGGGTATATGGGTTGTTTCATGGCTAGGAAGCAACAACCATCCAGCTTCAAAATGCTCTGCGCCTCCTGCCCCCAACATATACTCACGCATGCACACGCACGCATGCACACACCTGCATGCACACACACGCATGCATATGCAGTCATGCATGCACATACACTCACACAAACACACACATTCATTCTGTTTGCTGATTGACTAATCCCAAGGAGGGAAATCAGCAGTCAGAGTGAAAATTTCATGAGGACTTTCTAGCTCATACAAGGATAGAACAGCATAACGATTCTGAATTAAACAACTAATAATAACAAGGAAACATAAAACAGAAACACACAACCCTACATTATATCCCAACTACAACTATATATAAGAGTAGAGGGAAGGGGAAGGAGGACAGATGTAGCCACTGCATCAGTGATGACTGTGAACATCTACCGCTACGACTAAGTACAACTTACACAACTGTACTATGTTCATCATTCCCACTGCTGCAGTAGCCTTTAGGCTATATGGTTTGATTTCCAAAGCCTATCCAATCTGGGAGGAGGAATCCAGGAACCCCTTGGAGAACAGTCTTATTAAAGGTAGACCTAAGCTTTGAAAAGGCCAGTTTGTAATGCTTTGTAAAAGTGTACAACAAGGGACCATGTAGCTGTCTCTAGAATGTTTCCAGAGTCTACCCCTTTAGGTATGCCATTAAAGACAAGGCTCTAGTAGAATGTGCCTTGATACTTCCGGGAATGGATTTTCCATTATTAGAATAACAAAAAGGAATAGCAAAGGACAACCCTCTGGAAACTGCCTGTTTAGACACATGGTGTTCCTTTTTAGTCCCTTGATAAGAAATGAATAGCTGATCCTTTTTTTCTAAAGGGCTTAGTTATGTCAAGATAGTTCAAAAACATAAAAAGGAGCAGCACAAGAAAAAACAAATGGAGCCACCAACTACTGCAAAACTTTTAATAGTGTTCTGGTACCTCAGCTAAATGGCTTCAAAGGAATACATTTCAAACAACAAGCAGTCTTTGTATACAATCAAGCAATTAATAAGCAATTAAACAAATTATCAACCCTTAAAGAGCCTTTTCAATAGTCATCCACCCATATAGTAAAACAGAACCATACAAATAAAAAAATTCAAAAATTCAGATTAATATCCAAATTTAAACCTCTAGGTATGAGTGATCTAGAATTTAATATAAATCTGCTTTCCAACTATAATAATTTATGTGCAGAGTTGTTCCCACCCATTCCTAATGGTTTAGCCACACACTCATACCTAGAGGTTTAAATTTGACTGTAGTGGTTATTTATTAGCTGACTTGGTTAAAGAAAGGTAGGAAAAGCTGGCTAAATTTGATCTGTGGTCATCCATTTGAAAACAACGTTTATGACAAGTGATCCGATGAACTCTAAAGGCTGATGGTGAACGAAGTACTGAGCTTTATTATGACACCCGGCTCCTGGAGAAGTATGTGAGTCTTTCTATTACTCCTAGGGGGTTAAGGGTTGACAAGTTACATGCCTTTGAATTTTTGGAAGAAGAGTTGGACTTATTAGAGGACTGGAAAAGTGTTGCTTTGCAGTGCAAGTTGGGCTGGCTTAAGGTTCTCATTAAACGGAATACCAGAACACATGTTAAAATCCAGCAACAGACTGCCTCGCTGCAGGACACTTTATTAAAAGATACATCCCTCACTATGTTAATTGCTTATTAATTACTTGATTGTATAAAAAGACTGCTTGTTGTTTGAAATTTATTCCTCTGAAGGCATTTAGCTGAGGTACCAGAATACCATTAAAAATGTTGCAGTATTTGGTGGCTTCGTTTGCTTTTTTGTTTTTTCTTATATCAAGATAGTACCTGAGCTGCGTATACACATCCATAGTATGCAGAATTATTTCTCCCTAGATTCTGTGTAGAAAACTGGGAGAATAATGGCTTGATTCAAAGAAAACTCAGAAACCACTTTGGGCATGAATGATTTTTTTCCCCTGAAGAGACTCTATCCCTGTGGTAATCAGATAGGACTCCCTTAACATGAGAGCTTGCACCTCAGATACTGTTCTTGCAGAAGTCAAAGCAATGATAAGTACATTTTTCGAGTGAAGAACCTTAATTCCATCTGATGGGCAGGTTCAAAAGGTGACATACTCAACTTGAGATCCCATGTAGGAGCAACCTGTTTACGAGGAGGTTTCAGGTATAAAAGTCATTTTAGAAACTATGTTACCACAAATAGGGAAAAAAGGGGGATCCATGGGCAAACATTACAGATTTTTGAATTTGAATTTGCCAAATGAAATACTCCAAAGCTGAGAGAGACAGTTTCCTTCTGAGTGGTCTCATCTTCAAAATACTAAAACTAGGGTGCCACCCACCTCTTAGAACACTCAATAAGGGAACATTTTTACCCTCTTAAAGGTAGGTAGAACAAACAAGACAATAGTATCCTTTGCACCTGCTCCTTTTTCCAAATACTATAGGCAAAAAAGCCTTCTCTTGGTTGGGATCTGCTACCTGGAACCACCTTCCCAATGAAATCATAACACTCTCTATCATAAATGATTTGAAAAAAAAACACTGTGTAAGCATCTCAATAATGAAAGCAAATGCATTTGTTTTAGAGATAATGGATAGTAATTCAAATATCACTGGCTGTGCTCTGGTTCTAATCATGCATTATACTTTAAATCTGTGTTTGTTGTGCAAATGTATTGTTTGTAAATATCTCTGAGTACGTTGTCTTATATGCACTATTTTATTTGCTTCTCTTCAACTTGTCTGTAATATATTATGTCTGCACATCCACTTATTCTTTTGTATGATAATGTTTTTCTGTATGTTATTTGCTCAATGAGCCAGGGGCCATGGCTAAAAAGTGTCATGTGACCAGCCCATTCACCTGGTAACCAGATAGCAAATAAATACATATGAGAGTAACTCACAGAAATGTTGTGTACCAGTGGTACAAAATCCTTGATTAGCTCCTGGTTATTGGTTAAGCACCAAGTGGAAAATTGCTTCAAACACTAATATAGGATTTTTTAGTAGCAGGCCTTCTTGTCTGCATGTCCTCAATAAATAAGTACCTAAATGGTATTAGAACTGAATCATCCAGACAGACAGTTGAAGTTGATTGAGAATGGGGTGTATCACACTCCCCGTTTTGTGAGAGTAGACCCACTCTGTGAGAATGCTTGTGGTAAGTGCCCTTGGCCAGTTTCATAAGAATGGAGAACTAATGTTGCCTGGGCCAAAAGGAGGTCACCACAATGATTTTAGGGTATCCTTTTGAATCTTCAGAATCATCCTGGAAATCGGTGGAAATGGTGGAAACACAAAGGAATGAAAATGCATCTGTTTTTCAAGATTGCTTACAAGGAGCCCTGGAGTAAAATTTGTTTAGTTGTCTGTTTTGAAAGAAGGCAAACAGCTCTACTTGAGGTATACCCCACAACTGGATTAGTTCCCGGAAGACCCGCCATTCAGTTTCCATTTGTGAGGGTCTGTTCTGGTCCTGCTCAGCTTGTCTGCCATTATGTTTTGTTCTGATATAATGTAAGATGCTTGGAGGATTAAGGAATGCTGAAGAGCCAACTCCCAAGCCATCATAGCCAGCTTGCATAGGGGTACGACGTTGTAGGCAGAGGACCCTGCAAGAGAGAGTGACACTGTATGCCCACTGCTGACTTACCCATCCTAGAGAGGAGGGACAGTATCTGGTCCACTGCAAAACCAGTACCTACTACAGAGATAGAGGTGTATGACCTGCAGTAAATGGGGTATGGGCATGTGCTTGGCTCTGCCAAGTTGCATTTGTGGGGCTGTCTTTATTACATAGAACATATACAGAAGCTTGCACTCTCATGGGGCATGGCACAGCAAGCATTTATGAGGATATGCACATTAGCCACTAGGGAGGGGTTAGGGTCAGGAAAATATAAAATGCATTGTGACTGTCTAAATGATGGCCATGCCCTGACTGTCTCTTGCAATGGTGATAAGTAACAAGATGGGGTGGTCTCAATGAGGGCTTAATGGTGGGCAGGCATGAGTCAAGGAAAGGATATGCATTATCCCACCATCCAATTCCCAGAGTCAGATGCTACACTACTAGGACAGACAAATACTAGACAAAGTCTTGCCAGCCTGAAGGGAATAACTAGTAAGTGCTACAGCTTGCTTTACAACTATGTGACAGCTCTGGGAATTAACATCCCATCTGTCTTCACAATATATTACTAGCCATACTAAGATCTTCCTTCACAATGTAACTATAGTCTGAGTGTATTCGAGCATTTACCATGTACATCTTTTTATATGCGAGGTTAAAATCAGGTGGTTAATGTCCACAAATGCCTAACTTTACTATTGTTACACCATTTGCCATAAGAACAAATTTTCATCACCTCTGTGTTGCTTTAGGGGCCTTACTTTTCATACTATTATTTTGAGCACAATACCAGATACAGCAATTTTCAGCTTTGGGATCACAAATCAAGCTAGATGCTACCCAAGAAACATACGCTAGATGCTTATTAAAGAAAAAAAGTACTGCTTGCCTCATTTTCATTTTTCCATTCTTTCTTTCCAGTAGATGATAGTTTTGCTTGTGACAACAGCCCATAATGGATGATAATTTCCTTTTTTCTGAGAAATACTGTAAAAGGCATTTGTCACTAACCACTTCTCAAATAGACAGCTCCAGTAGCTTGGACAGTTCACTGGGTTATGTGTTTATTTTAAATCCACTCCATATAACATCTGTATCCCTTGATCATCCTTCAGTGCCTGGAATCCCATAAATCACGTAAATTCATAATTCCATCCTTTAATATTCTCTAGATTCATAGGTTCACAGATAAGTACTACTCTGGCTGCCCTTGGGGGCCATTTTAAGCCTAGTCACTTTCCCTTTTTATGCTTGCATTAACCTATCCTATTTAGAGATTGACCTCACTTATCCCAGAGTTGATAATTGCATATTGCCTCTAATGAGAAAAACTGGGATCATATCATAAATAATTTTCTGTTTCCTATCCATAGATCCATGTTGAGCTTAAATATTTCTACCCTGTAACACTGAAAACAGTATAGTATTGAGCCACTCAACAAAAAGATTTTTCCTGTTAGTACAAATCATGTCACTGGTCCTCTATTAACATATCGGTACAGACAGACAAACAAGGATTAAAAATAACTATTCAACTCTGACTTCATCTTGGACTACTTGGTATTTCATTCAGGTTGTTTCTCCAGTGCAGTCATTAAGGTAAATTAAACCCATCCTTTTTGCAAAGTACACTGTCTTTGTGTGCAAGTTTGTAGTATACATACATAAATATTTTTTCAACAAAAGGTATGTATTGTCGTATTTCTGAAAAAAAGGAAATGGAAAAGAAGCATTACATACCAATCTATATTACTGTCAGCTGTGCTGCTAAAATGTTTAGAACTTAGTCTTAATATACATTACATGATTCTCTAAAATGTTACATAGCTGCTATAATGGGTGTATGGGCAATAGTGCTGTTTTTACTGAGGACCAGTTCAATCAAATGGGCTCTGAATGCCAAATTCTATAACTCACCTTGGGATTTTGTGACTTCAGAATTGTATTAGTTTATGGGGTACAGGGTTAAAGCCCCTGTGTGGAAGGGGATGTGTAAAGTTCCACCCAACTAAGAAAGCTGTTAGTCCTTTCTATTGAATGAGATAATCAGACTATGATTCACTGAAAAATGAATTGATGACTTGTACTGTATTTTTCTTTAAGAGTGTACAGGGTAGGTCAAATTCTAACTTTAATACAAAATGGTACTGCATGTAAGTCTGTTTTTGTATAAACAGCACATCACATCAGAAAAGTTTCCATTATGAGAGTAAAACTTCAGCAAACTTAATGTAGCTACCAGCCTTGGCTTTCTCAGTGAAACCTATTAGCAATAAGTTCTTTCAACTACTGACTGCTGTCTTCAGAGACTACCAACTTTGCTTCAGCTTTTTTCATATTTTCTTCCTCACATATTTGCCTTTGTTTAAAGTTAGTCAACTCATCTCTGGTACTCTAAATGGCTTCTGAATGCTCAGACAGAAAAGTTTGTCTCTTTCTTCTGTACTGCTGTAGAATTACTGAGTTCCTCTAATCTTGACTTATCATTTTACCTGCAATATGACGCATATCCAATTAACCTGCTGAGCTAATGAAAGAGAATCCAGAATCTCTGTTCAAGACACTGAACACTACCTCAGCGAACAGTGCAACAACCAAAGAATCAAAAAGTACAGAACAAAGGACGAGAAGCATGTGCGCCGTATTTCGCCTCTGTGTCTTTGGAAATTCCCCTCTGTACAACACTTCCACAGTCCAAAACAACTTTGGTAATAAAAACCAATTCTCGAGTTATAATCAAATAAAAATGGAAAAATTTATTGTAACCAAGGCGCATTCTGGTCCTTTGTTCTGTTCAAGACACTAAGTTCTTAGCCTTTGAGTCAGCTATTGCACCAAGCAGGTCAGCATTATATGGGTGATTTATCATTGTAGGTTTTACTTCTTTATATTACTGTCTTTTCCATTTATCATGAGCTAGTTATTACATTAGCAGCATCAGTTTTCTTGAGAACTACACTGTTAAATATACCACTGGCCAAAAATATAAATTTAAATCCCCTTGTCAGGCAGATCTGTTGAATAAGCACGTTAACAATTTGTTATTAGAAGTAGCAAATTATTTTGCCTTTTTTTTTTCAAAAGACTAGTGAATGATCTTAAACTGACAATTTTAGACCAGTCTTCTGGGGCTGAACAATTCTCTCTCATCTTTTTTAAATTTGTATGTGGAGTAAGCCTATTACACATTTCTCTACACAATCTATTACCTGAGAACTCCTCTCTACTACCTCTATTTATGCTCTGTTCTACATTGCAGGTACAATCCCTATTGTACTATGATACTGCTATGCAGCTGCATATAAATGTGACTGAATTTTAAAATTGATCTACTGTGAATCTGCTTGTGCATATGTATTTGTTTTATTTAACATTTGTTTACAGAGCAAGTCCAACTTGGAATGAGCCAATTTTCTGCAAAGACCCTGGGAAAAACTCTCCAGACACCTCTTTGTAACATGGGAGGAAACCGCAGCACCAAGAGGAAACCCACATGAAGGTAGAGAAGACATGCAGACTCCAAACAGAAGGCATCCCAGCCGAGAATCAAACCAGAGAACCTCTTGCTATGAGGTGACAATGCAAACCGCTGCTCCTTTGCACCATCTATATAATTGTGAAAACAACTGTATATCTGCAGGATTAGCTCCTGCTTTTGCTAATATTTGTTAATATGTTTACTCTGTGTAATTCTACCCTACAAACAAAAATTATTGTAACTTTATTTTCTGTTTTGTGTATTTTGTATTTTTAATATTGATGTTATGTTTTTCCTCCCTAGACCTCCACTGAAAATAGATTTGCTTTGGCTGACCCATCCTGACGATCCTGGTAAACAAATGTAAATGAATAAATATCAAAACCTTCTCCAATATCACTTATACAGATACTGAAAAAGATCAGACCCCAATCTGTTTACTGTGATACAACTGTAGTAGCCATTCTTTAATATGACTAGACTTCATTTAAATTTGTCCTTTGCATCCTTTATTCTAACCAATGTTTTTTAAAGAATACAACCCCCACAATCCTTCTAAGCACCATCTAATTTGCTCATTAAAGTTTGTGTTACTGTTACAAATGCCTTGCTGAAGACTATGTAGCCCATGTCTGTATCTCTTGTTTACTTTAATACATGAAACTAGAAGAGCTCAGTCGTAATTATTATGAAATGCAACAGCAGGAGACAGAACACCGAAGAACATGTAATGCAGAGAGGTATGAAGAACTGACTATATAGGTTGCCATTAAACCCCAAAATTACAGCAATTTATAGGCTCTCAGTCAGGCTTATCTCACCAAAGAAATAATTTCCAGTGTTCAATATCTTGGAAAGAAGGTATTGCAACTCAAAAGTCTAAGAAAAACATAATGACGTGTATAATCTCTACTGGGTCAAAGGGTGACTTTACCAGTTAATTATAATATTTAAGGACTGGAAATTATGCAGAGCTCACAGCAGTTTATTAGACCTAAGTCATGAAAAGGAGCTACTAGCAAGCATTATCCAAATACTTTGTGAGTATCCGTTATGCTGAAAGTGGTTAAAAGGGAAGCACCCACATCAAAGGAACTGATTCCTCAAACAGCATCAAAAGAATTCTTCATGTTTGGGAGACTCTGATATTCTAGAAGGTTTTAATTATGACTATCAATCACATCAACTATCCAGATGTCAATGAGGAAGGAGATCTTCCAAGGTGATCATAAAATACCTGTAGGACCTCAAATGAATGAAGATACTTAGTTTTAGAAATGGATTAAACTTACTATGCTTCTTGTGAAAACACAAGGAAGAATAAATCTAGGTAATCATCAGCTATTATTCTGGAGAAGATTGCTCCTTTTAGTGGAGAAAATGAGCCCGCAGCATCAACTATGATGTTAGCAACTGATCTTTTAGCATACAGTTGGTATAATGTAGGGAGTCTTCCTACCAGCTCAAGACATTGTCCAAGCTACAATGTGATACTGGAATAATTTTTTTTAAAACTTTTGAAAGCTGTGACAATTCATTTGTGTTGGAAATGGGGACTGTACTTTTAAGTAGGTAGTGACTTGAGCCTGTATAAATTCACAGCACATTAGTTAAAAAAATAATTTAATTTCTGATTAGTATTGTTTAAAAGATAGATGTCTGACAAAACACAAATCAGGAGGTTGGTTCTTCAATCAGAGGTTCAATGTGGGTCAATAAATGGGCTCTAACCAAAGATTCATGGAGTGGGATGGATCAGTCAGAGTGATTGTGGATATGACCAAAAGGAAGTTAAGATGAGGAACTCCATGAAGCTGGACAGACAGTCTAACACCTACAGCAGAATCTATAATTTTTAAAATAGTCTGATTGGTTGGAGGGGCTGTGTGAGAATAAAACCTATGTGGTAGAAGTAACTTTTGGGACTGTAAACCTGATACAAGCACTGTAAATATTATATATAATTGTAGAAATGTACATGGGCAAGCCAAGTGAGCCACTATTAGTTTATTTTGTCAGTAAACCCATGTTTTTAATGCATCCATGCATCAGGGGTGTTCCCAGAATTATGCTGGTGGACAATATGGGCATTCTGTTTAGGGACTTGCCAAAAACAGTTCCTTGCCACCCCACTGCTGTCAAGTGGATGGACTATTGAGCTAATTATCCTGTGGAAATTGCTACCATGTGCTATAACTATACAAGTTACATTTTCCTGGAAGACTTTAATTGGCTGCCTACTTTGTTCCTGAGAGTGCTGTTTATAATGTGTTTCATTCTGTATCCAGCACCATGGAGGACTTACAGATGCATTGATGGATTCAAAGGTGGAAGACAATCAGGCATAAGTGCAACTGTAATAACAACTAGTTGAGCTAATGAATGTGACTGTTACTTGCAGATATTCCTATCTTGAAAATGCTGAACAAAGAATATGGCTTATATTTACATTTCGTGACTTTTAAAATAGATGCCACTCAAGAAAACTAGAATAGGTCTAAAGCATTAAAAGCCTACAAGAACATGGAGGGGCTTATTATACTGACTATGAAAACCGTAAAGTGCATAATTCATATTCTGAAGCAAGTGTATGTAACAAACCTTTTAAGATGGACATTCCCCTCCTTGCTACATACAATTCCAAATCATACATTTTTTGATAGAGAAAGCATGTTGTTTTGCATTTTATTTTGTTGATGATAGCACTTGGAGCCAAAAACTTCTGCCATGACATCCTGAAAGACTCATCCACAATACCTCACTACCTAAATTAAAGTATAAGGTACTATTAACATGCTGACTGTATCATTGTGAGTTTCTTTCCTTTATAAAAAATCCAGACAACTGAGTCTTGCAGATGGAATAACGTACATTAAAAATTAATATCCGTCATTATGTAGTAGTGAAGACACCATGTAAGTAAGATGCTGTTTTTCTGAAGAACTAAATTATTTTACTTGCCCATGATGATTTGCGGTTGTACGTAAATCACTGTCCAGTACCTACCATTATATTATTTTGTTGGTGCAGTTATACAGAAAAAACTGAGAAGACTGAGTAAACAGTGAAACTAAAAAAAAAAATCAAACAACATAACAATCTTCTTTTTTTTTTTTTTTTTGCACAATCACCTGCAACTTTAACATCAGGAATATAACTAGAAGTTAAATTATGATGCTAAAGAACATGAAAAATACGATTTATAAAAGAAATTTTGGTCAAAGCTGGCAACTTGTGAAGGTCAAGCCATAAAATTGCACAACTAGAATTTTAATGCTGATAAACTGGTAACAGCCCCTACTCATGACTTAAAGCATATCTTAAAGCTGGGGTTAGAGCCTGATAATAACTATAAACTTAAACTTCAGAAATTCTAGCAGTGGTTATATTAAAACAACATTGCCTAGAGGTATGAGAAAATGGGCGTTGCAAAGTGATAATGGTTGCAGTAATGTATTTAACTTTGTTTCACACAAACGATATCACTAGTAAGCATTTCAACTTGCTTCACCCAATTACAAATTAATCTTAGACATCCAGAATACTGAATTTGAGCAAATGACAGCAAAATCAGTCATATTTACACACAGATCCTCTTACTTAGTAATTGTAGCCACTTTGTTTACTCTTAAAACCTCATATGTTTGACTACAATAAAATAAAATTGTCACAATACTGTATTTTAACTAGCTAGCTATTAACACAACCAAGGATCACATTAAAGTATTTCATCTTGCTTTGCACAAATATTCATTAGTCATGCTAAGCCCAAATGAATGCTTAACCTAAGCAGATAACAGCAGTGTCATTTTCATTCATAGACAGACCACACAGCCAACAAATGTAGCCAAATTTGTTGAATGTGTACACCTCAAATATATGATTTTAATAAAATAAAAAAATAATAATTAGCCACAGTAATTTATTTAACTCCCCCCCACACACACATACACATATACATATATATAAACACAATCACAAAGAATCAAGTTGACCACAAACTCACTTTCAATTACAGTGAATTCTCAAAAAACTGCCAAAGCAACATTTGGTAAACCTGGAAGTCAAGTTTTTTTTTTCAATGGGCATACTCTGAGGTTGCACAACAGTTGTTTTGGTACTTTTACTTCAGTCTATCTACATTTGTATAAATTACTGTAAAGAGATTGACAGATTTTCTAATACAAACAGATGTCCCCACCAATCATATAAAAGATTATGGCTGTGTATACCTCAGATGTCTTACTGGGTGCAAATGAATGAATGACTCTTTAAATAATGATTACATGTATTCCAGCTTGCCACTCATAGCCATACAGAATGAAACCTATTGCAAACACCCCTGAACACATACACACAGATTTGCTCACAATCTGCAGTGAAGAGTATGGTTGAGTACACTTCAGATATCTGACTGGGATCAAATGAGTGAATAAATACATAAATAATGGCTATATATATTTTAGCTAGCTGGTGTCAAATCTACACTTAGTGCAACATTTTCTAATCCCCATAGCTTGAATGCATGCATGCATTTATACACACACACACAGACACACCTTAGATGTCTCACTGTGATCAGTGAATGAATATATGCATAAATAATTGTCCCTGCTGTCAAAATACTGTGTACAGCCAATTGCAGCCCCCACGCATACCTCACAACCTCTTAGCACAGGAATAAGAGACAAAGGTAAAAAATAACTGAGGACAAAGCCCCATATTGGGAACAGATATTGCCATTATATACTTAGAAAGTTAAGTAGCAGGATGTGCATTTGCATGCTTGCATTTGAAGGTTATTAAGTCTGAAGTTCAAATGTCGGCCATTATCTGGTGACTGCAATCCTCACTGATTTGCCAGATTTGCCTCAAATTTTAAGAGGAATATCAGGGACACTATGGAAAAATCAAGGGTAATTGAGAAATTCTGTGTCCCGTACGCACATATAAACATACATACACATACAATCTTAAAATAAATACATTCTTGCATGCTGGCTGGTAGTGAAAACCATTGTGCTATTAAAAAAAAATCTTGTTCCTGCACTTCCAGTCACATACCTCTGCCTTTCATTAATTTCTTCTACCACTTTCAATTTCAGTCTGAGCCAATGGAAAACAGCCCCTCCCTTTTTCGTTCAGCAGCCATAAGCTTGTTTTTGAGTAACATTTCTGCTCTTCTTCAATAGACAAGGTGACCTGTAATATGGCATAATCATCTTAATTTCCATTCAGACTAGAGCTAATGCCAGACTGTCTTGAAAGCCTGTTAAGAAAAGTAAGCTGATTTAATTTTTTTTGTAGAACTCTGAAATCTTTAGAACTTTGTTCATGCAGAGTACCATGCAAAGGAGTTCAGTGCCTCAGAAACATTGAAATGAGAAAGTTAAATACTATTTTTAAATGAACAAAAAAATGAAGAAATTACATTTTATTTATTTATATGGAGTCAGTAGCCTAATAGCCAGTACATTGAAATGCCCATGAGTAGGGTGCACCTCTCAATTCTATCACCAGGCATGGCATCAAAGGTGTAGCTAAAGCAGGGAAGAAGTGTTATACGTTAGGATGATCATTTTTGAGCCAGAATTCTGACTCTACAGCTGGATCAGGGAAGGCAAGTATATGTTGAATTTGGCACTTATCTGATCAAATTTGTTCCTGATGTTTTTGGCATTAAGGAAGGGTACAAGAGGTAGAAGAAAGGTTAAAGAGATAGGGGTGGTGAGACTGGATAGGGCTCCCAGGATTAATTCTATGATAGACCAAATCAATAGTATAAACAAAAAGGGTAAAGTGGTCTACAATCAGTTATGCACAGAAGCCAGTGAGTGCATGCAAGCACACACTGGTTTCCCTACTCTGCCAGCAGCAAGCAAGGATATTAAAAACAGTTTGATTAGAGCAGCAGCATGTTCAGAGAAGAAAATAAATGCAAATATAACTTAGCTATTTACAGGCATAAAACAAGCCTCTACATAAAATGCTCTGTAAGCTTCCCATGTGTATGTTATAAAAAAGAGATAAAGGGATTACCCCATCCAACAAACAGGACTGTATTTCTACAAGTTAATAAGCTATATTGGGAGGCAAAGGAGAGAGTCATTGTCTGTCTGGATTCATGGGAAGTAGACCAAATAGACAGGAAGACGGTGGGGAGGTGAACTGAAATGACACCACAGAACACAGTACAGTGATGAAAAGAATGTAGGACTAAGAGCTAGGACACTTTGAATAACTGTAACAAACACAGCAACAGAAAAACAAAGTTTTGCGTCTGGTATATTGGACAAACAAAGAGAATGGTCAGAGTTAGGATTTTGGAACACTTGAGGGACATTTGAAATTTGAATTTACTTAGTCCCGTAGCCAAACATTTTTTTGATTTTCATGAAGGGAAAATTGACAGTTTAAAATATGGAGTTTTGGGGAAGCCTTTCACTAATAGTGGTGATAATGTTTCCGAGAAGCTATTGGAGCTGGAAACTAGGATGATCCTGAAATTCAACACTTTAAAACCTTTTGGTTTAAATTTAGAATTGGGCATCTGAAGTAGTTTATTTAATTAATTATTTATAATTTTGTAAATAATTTTTGAAAATAAGTAATGAATTTTGTATTTATATTGTATATTAATTTATGAAGTATTTATTATTGTGAATGATATAAAATAATATGTATTTATTTATGATATCATTTATAACTCACAAGATCACTTTAAAAAAGTATTTGTTTCTCCTATTGTGATATTTATTAGTTAATTGAATAATTGATTCTTTGAATATTTACTATAAAAGCTGCTACTATGCAGCAATTAATTGTGATCCTTGAAGGCGAACTGCCGAGGTACCAGATCATTTCACATTAAAGGAGAAGAAAAGTACTGGCTGTTTGGTGTGTTGCTGCCACTTTGAATAACTACCTAGAACCCACAGGACAAAGTGAGATTCAGGTATTTTCCACAAAGACGGGTGTTTCACAGAGAAGCTCTCTCTTAGCCAAAGCACATTATTGTTGCAATAACCAAGGGTGTGGGGTGTGCAGCAAGATGTACAACACCTGTGTGAAAGACAAAGGTAGAGGCTAGGAGATGTCAAAGGTTTAGTGCGAAGGTTAAATGTAGTGGGAAGGATATGAATGGTTAGTGTAGGAAGGTATAGTAAAAGCTAGTCATGTATACATAAATGGAAGACATGAAGAAAAGGTAATTGGGTGGATACAGAAATGCCAGAAAGTGGTAGGACAGTATGAAGGAGACAAGTACTGGAGATGTGACCAGCACGCAGAGGCCAGCAATTCTGAGTCCAAAATTATTAGAGGAGGCATGCTGACTGTTAACCTCTGAGGAAGCCCCCTTGTACATCTATCTGATGTAAATGTTGTATACAACTGACTGCTGTTAACTGAACATTCTGGTTTCACTAACTGTGAGAGAACTCTGTTCCATATGCCACACTGACAGACAACACTCTCTTACGAGAGCAGGATTAGTTCACTTTCAAATCATTATTGTACTCTGTCAGAATTACACTTCATTATCATATAAAGTTGTGCAGATCATCTGTCATAAGCCAATACAGTTGTATCATCATGCTATATGAGCTGGTGACTAGAACAACAAGAAAAATAGTTACAATACCTTTTACATGTACTACAGCTGCAGCAGGGAAATAAGTGAGGTTTGTTTCTGGGCTGATCGGTGAACTGTTTTAACAGGGCAGTGCACTATGGATTAAAATAGTATGAACTGGTAAGGCTGCTGAAAGGGAGAGAAGGTGCATCACTTCCAGAGGCTACAACAAGTCCTTGCATGCTAGTAGCTTGAGACACACTTGTTCATTGCCACTTGCTTGAAAAAGCAAGTACTCAAACTATCACTTTTAACTACTTAGCCCTCCCAATACCCAACCATATAAAACTATATGGCCCTATCAGAACCCTAACTCCAACCCTAAAGCTCCCACCCATGTCCTAACCTGAGTCTTTGCTCTCTTACCCTAAAACTCTAACCTTCTCCCTAAACTTAAATTCCCAGATTGCTTCCTAACCATGAAATTCTTCTCCAGCTCCCTAAACCTAAGACTCCCTTCCTGGTCCCTAACCCTCCTCTGCTCTAATCTACACTCCCACCCCTTTCCACTCACTCCCTGGTTGCCCAGCCTCATAGACAAATTCAAATACGAATGGCAGCCTACATAAGCTACAAGAAGCTTTAGTCCTGGGTTTTGAGATGGTGGTTTTTCAGTGGTTGTAGTAGACTCTTGTTTCCAGCACTAGTATTTCACATGGTCATGTTAGTCATGACAAAGTGGTTTTCCATATTAAAATCATTGACAAGAAGTATCAAAGATCAGATCCAGCTATGGAATGCAAGAGTAATTTGTGGGGAAACATTAGACAATTGTGCACATGTGAAAATTGGCTTCCCCACTTTGTGAGCAGTAAGCAAGTTAAGAGAAACCAGGTCCAGCTAGTTTTAAGTTAGTGACAACAATATCACTTCATAAAACAGCAATGGTAAATGCACCTTACTTATTTACAAGCATAAAACCAGTCTCAATATAAAATGTTCTATAAGCAATTCTGTGTGTGTGACATACTTACAGACTGTTAAAAAAGACAGACAAACAAATATAAAGAAGTTGCCCTGTCCCAAAACAAGACAGTATGCCTGGCAAATAATATGCTATAATGGGAGGCAAAGGAGAGGCCCATTATATGTCCAGCTTCATGGGAAGTAGATTGAGAAGATAGGGAGAAAGAGATGAAAATGGCGGGGACCTATGAGGAGGTAAGGAGCCTGAAATAAAAATGGTGGAGGGACCACTGATCACTCACTGCACCCAACCTTCACTTTCGTAAAATGCAGCAGACACAGTTTTGCCATATTAAGCCCCAAATTCTGGGAAACCGTATTGTCAACCACTTTGTTATTCTAGTACAATTCAGGAATGCTTTCACAAGACCACCTCACTAAATCATCAGAATGTCACTGCCTTCCAGACTACTACCTATCAAGATATCTACACAGTCTGTGTGAAAAATATTTACTTGTCATGTTGTGTATACTTCTGCATTACAAATATCTCCTTATCACTGTACTTGTAACTTTAGTATGCCTGATTTTATGGAAATGTATATTTATCAGTGTATTGCCCTTGCAGTCTTTGTATGATTCCATTAGTAAATTCTACTTCTATCATTGTGCTGTGTTTTCAGACCCAGACTGATCCTGAAATGAGTCTATATGGATCAGTGCTCTACCTCAGCCAACAAATCTAAACCAAAGAATAACCATAGCACAAAATGTACAAAGAAGGTAGTGCTAGGATGCTTTGAATAACTACCTAGTACTTGAGGAACAAAATAAGATCCAGGACTTTCTATAATGTGGGTGGTGGAATCTTGCAGAGCAGTTCATTCTCAGCTTGACCTTGTAGGTGCAGTAAAAGGGGGTACAGACTGTGCAGCAAGTTGTAGAACACCTAGCACCCACCAAAGTGGGATCTATTTTTTTTCCATAAAGCTGTGGAGAGGGTATCTTTCAGTATGGTTCCTTCTTGGCTCAAGCACATTGTAGTTACAGTAACTAAGGGTTCTGCATACAGCAAGATACAGACCACCTGATATGTGTAGTATTGCAGTAGAAAAATGTGTAGGTGTCCTTTCAGGACTGACTAGGTGAATGCTGACCAATATGAAGCTGAAGAATAACTGAACACAAAATTAATACCCTATCATAAGCAACACTTTCTCAAGCAAAGAAGAGAAGGCAGTGTTAACTATCATTCAAACCAAGATCCACACTTGAGGGCGGAAGGTTATAGAATAGTCTGTCTGATATATCACTTGAGGATCAGGTAGCCAGGTGAAGAGAGACCTGGGTCTCAGTC
This sequence comes from Protopterus annectens, assembly GCF_019279795.1. Taxonomy (NCBI): domain Eukaryota; kingdom Metazoa; phylum Chordata; order Ceratodontiformes; family Protopteridae; genus Protopterus; species Protopterus annectens. The sequence continues at coordinate 256,997,171 of NC_056726.1, read as the reverse complement.
TTTTACTGAATAGGAAGTGGCTGAAAAGAAAGTGCAGCCACAGATTAAACAGTGGTCTGTGCATTAGCACCAGGTAAGGATTAGGTCTGGAGTAGTGAGACATTATCTTATGCATGTTTGACTCATAGCAAATGTACTTATGCTAATGACTGTCTAATTATTTATCTGTATAACATTTTCTCTTTTTGTGAGAGCTTGGAAGACTTTCTGTGAGAGCTTGGAAGACAGGAAAGCCTTAAGCGTTGACTATCAGTGACAGTGACAGGCAGTAATAAATCAATGGGACTGATGGCAGAGTCAGTGTAAAAGGCTGCGGAAAAAAAAAAAAAAAAAAAAAAAAAAAAACAGCTCGTGATTACCTGAATTTAGTATTTTGTGAACATATGTGCACTTTACAGCACTGTTTTATTTGGGCCCAGACTTATTTTCGCCACCAATATGAGATAAACAGAGTGTGAGCAGCAAACATGAACTATGGATTCTTGCAGTAAGTATGCCATTCTAGACATGATTGAGGGATACAAACATGGGCTATCAGATGCAAGGCTCCTGTGAACATGATTACTCAGATTTTTATAACTTTGCTGTGCAGTAGTAGAAGTTTAGATATTTAAAAGTCCTCTTAAAATAATGTCGGGTTTTAATCTTTTTATGTAGCTGCTATTAGATAATGTTTTTTTTGTGTGTGGAATACAAAAATATAGACAGACCAAAAAAATGAACAGACCTCATAATACATTTTAACTTACCTTAATGAGAGAGTGATTTTTAAACAAATAAATGGAAAAATGGGAGCAAAGCCCCACTCTTTCCATGTGAGGCTTAAAGAGACATGCTCTGCATCCTGTAATCCTACAACAAAGCTCTTTAAATCATTCATGTCAAAGTATAATATATATATATATATATATATATATATATATATATATATATATATATATATCATATTGTGATCTATATAAATAAAATATTCCATATCACTCAGCAGGTACAGTTTAGGCACAGTTCTGTGTACACTAGTTCTGCATATATTAACTGGCACTAAAAAGAATGGCTATTTACAGACAGAACAAATGAAAATCATTGAAAGACGTTTTTACAAAACTAGAATCTTCACTAAGCAGACTATCATTTAACTTACTTACTATTAGCCATTGTGCAGAATTGTGTGTCTGTATTACTGAAAGTTTTAGGCATTTTTCTCACTCAGGATTGTTCTCCAAAATGATCTGACATATTCTAAAGAAATTTTCCAGGTAATTATACCAACTATAGCACACAGCAGTCTTCTTCACCAATCAGGAGAGTACAAGCACCTAAAGGGTTTAAATACATGTGTAAATAATGTTTATAGCAGTGCCATTGTAAATAGAGAGAGCTTTTTTTAAATTAAGTAACAGCTCCCAACTTCTTTGCTCAAGAATACTAGACAAAGCCAAAAATAATTACGGATATAGGCCAAAGAATCAGTGACAGTTTTAAAATATTACTTTAACTTAAAAAAATTTTAATAGAACAACACGTTTTACACCAACATGCATTTTCTGAATAATAAAAGGCATGAAACTTTAATGTCTAGCATTAATGAATGGCTGTAACTCTCAATGGTTTACCAGAAAACCAAGAATTTTATGAGGGATATGGCAAAAATAAGAGGAAAAATCAGTGATGTTCAGCAAAATCAGGGACAGCTGACAAGTATTTGAAGTAAGTGTTTTCATTAAATTGAATATATTTCTTTAAGAAAAGAAAAATACATGTCTGTAATAACAGTGGCATCTTCAATGAGCTATTGAATGTACTATAATAAAAGAACTGATGCAAGCCAGTCAGATAGCATTTGCCCTTTGTCGGAAGGGACTGTATTACCTGAAAAGTATCTTTTGGTAACAGAATCAACTACAGTGAAGGAAGACCTTGCTGAAGAAACAGGAATTTGTTCATGCCAGAGAAATCTGGAGAGAGAGAAACAACATTAACTAAATTCCTAACATTATAAGACCGAGTTAAAGGTACTTGCTAAGACTTTTTTTTTTTTTTTTTTTTTGCTTAGAAGAACATTTTATTTATCTAAATTTATTAACTGGGGTAGAGAACTAATCACAAATGACCAATTGCAGTCTCAGCCCAGGTAGAAGAAAAGAGCTACAGATTTCAGCAAAAAAAAAAAAAACTGAGACAGCTTTACTAGTAAGTTTTTGAGAGCACCTGAGTTAGAAACATGCTACTAGAGACCATAGCAGCTGTAACCAAAGGCATGGTCATGGTAGTTAAGTTTAGAAAGAAAAAGCCAGAGGTGAAGTCAAAGCAGTGAATATTTCATAAATAAGCACTTTCTTCCCAGTAATTTTCTAGGACTTCTTCAGATAACACTACAAACAGAAACACTCATATTAAGAACACTTCCAATCATATGACTTGATAGGTCAAATCAAAATGCCTATTCAACTCAATAGTTAAGGCAATAGATCAATTTTACAAAAATTATTTTGAGTTGATTAGCATTTATTTATTAAATGTTCTGCATTTTGATTTCGTCTCTGGCTTTGTTTTTTCGTTTGTTGGTTTGCCAGATTGGATTTTTTATTTCTTGGTGTAGCTAAGTTTAGGGACAGTGCCACCACTAAAACAAGTTACCTGGGAGGAGGGCCTCAAGGAGTAAACTACCATCTTCAGGTGGTATGTCCACTAGGCTGGATGGGACTAAGTTGACTGGACAAGGATCATATCAGCCCACTTAAATGGAGAATCTATGTGATCTGTTGTGGACATAGAAGGGTCTGATTATTAGGGTTATGATAAAAATCAAAACGGATTTACTTGACAGAGCTGGTTTTACCTCAGAGACACATGCTCAAAAGACTCAGTTAAATATTTTCTCAAAAACAAAATGCTAATATCACAATTAAGTAACAAAGCATATTTTTACCTTATAGTCAAATATCCAGAAAGTAAATATAAAAACACATGACATGACAGCAACTGACTAACTCAAAAGGTCATTATCTACTGCTTTAAGAAAGTAGGTGTAGTATATGACCCTAAAAACTAAACAAGTTTTGTTAAGCTTGTAGAAAGACTGTTATGCCATCATGCTATGCATAAATCTGATCAGTCTTAAGCTGTAGTAAAACCTATGTCAAATGTTGGTGACAAATAAAAATAACAGGTGTAGGCTTACTTTTGTAAATATGGAAAAAAAAAGTCACATAGCTAGATTTTACACTAATGATAGTAACACTGTTAAACTTGTGAAAACTATAACATCTGGAAAACATGCTACTACTGATGTTATGGCTATAGAACCTGATAAATGATCTAACATGGCTGAGACTGCATTCCCTTACTGTGTTATGGCCAAGTTAATTACCTACAATATCCTAATTAATGACACTATTAGACTCAGGCTGTATATAACACTTATAAAAGAGTACAGTGTATGTAAGAAGACAGCTATTACTAACAAAGCATTGGTGAATTAATTTTGGAATGGAGAATAGATTTTTTTGTAAAATATTCAAATGTAAAAAGATGGGGTGAGATTTTAAGTATTATAATTCTAATCTCATATAGCCCAAATATGTACTCCACTATACAGAGAGATAACTCTCCACTAACCCTATATCATACTATTGTCCAAATGCACCTATCTTTCACTACAGCGCTATTACACATAACAAGTAGAATAAATGTTTTAAAAGACATATAACAAGTAGAATAAATGCTTTAAAAGACATATACTGTTAGAAAAAGAAGTTATGTACCTACCATAACGTTTCATGTTAGTTGTCTTCTTGCCTTCTTTCTTGCTGGTTGGGTTCGGAGCCACTCGGCCATCTTCAATAGCTCGAGAGCTGTTTACTGGCTCGAGACTACCCCATATCCCATGATGCCTGGTGCTAGCCACCCAGATCTCATTTGAAAAAGCTATTCCAGACATAACTAAGGAAGAATTCTACCCTAGTAGCCCCTTGGACCTAACTATGAAGCTATCTAAGCAGACAGGACAACCAGAGAAGGTTCAGCCAATGAAATCTGAATAAGGGAGCTCCTCTCGATCCACTAGGATTGGGGGATGGAGGGTGGGATGCAAGAAAGAAGGCGAGAAGAAGACAACTAACATGGAACGTTATGGTAGGTACATAACTTCTTTATGTTAAGTTGTCTATCTCGCCTTCATTCTTGCTGGTTGGGACAGCATCCCTAGCAACTACTACCCTGGGTGGCTCAATGGAGCAGACTCTTCAGAACAGTGGAACCAAAATCAGCCCTGTTTCTGGAAGCAATGTCTAATTTGTAATGACAAATGAAGGTATGTGGGTTAGCCCACGTAGCAGCTGCACAGATTCCATGGGCAACCTAGATTGGAAGGCCACCGAGGTAGCCAATGCCCTAGTAGAGTGGCTTTTAGGTTTGGTTGATAATTTTTTGTTTCTCAGCTGGTAAATGAATGAAATAATGTGAGACAACCACCTAGATAATGTTACCTTTGAGACCAGAAGGCCCTGTCTGCCCTCAGCATAGGAAAGGAAGAGTTGGTCCAACTTTCTGATGTCCTTTGTCCTATGCAAATAACGCAGCTGTCTGTGAACATCCAACTGGTGCAATTTATATTCTGAGTTATTGGTGTGATTAGGAAAGAACACAGGAAGGTCTGTGGACTGATTCAAATTATTTTGTGTACAGAACTTAGGAAGGAAGGATTGATCCTTAGAGCGACCCTATCGTTATGGAAAACTAAGTATGGGGGACAAATACATAGAGCCTGAAGCTCCGAAACATGTCTGGCAGAAGTAATGGCTACCAGAAAGAGAGTCTTCCAGGATAAAAACTTAATGGAGCAAGATTCTGCAGGTTCAAAAGGTGGCAAGATTAGGGAAGCTAGCACCAAGTTTAGATCCAACGGAGGTGGGGGATCCCTCACTGGGGGCCTAAGCAGAGTGGTTCCTTTGAGGAAGGCTTTACACAGCTTATGAGACATGATGTTATTAGAAGGCAACCCAATGTGAAAATTCGAAATGGCAGCTAACTGAACCCTGATTGTAGCAGAAGCGGAACCAGAATGAAAGAGTTCCACAAAAATTCCAGAATCTCGTGGACAGGGGCTGAAAAGGGATCTATATTCTTAGCCTCTACCCAGCAAGAAAAACGTTTCCACTTGCTAGCATAAGTTTTCCTAGTTGTGGATTTGTGCAATGAGATAATAATTTCCCGCACAGAGGAGGAAATATTAGGAAGCCTGGCTAAGGTTAGACGTGGAGCAACAAAGCTGTGAGCTGGAGTGTTTGAAGGGATCGATGCAGTCTCCCCGATTGATGAATCAGTAGATCTGGAATAGGATCCAGAATCCAAGGCTGCTCGAGAAGATGATGCAGGAATGGGAACCATATCTGTCGAGGCCAGTAAGGGGCAATGAGGATCATTTTGCAACCCAACGCAGTTGCTCTCTGTATGAGTTTGGGTATTAGGGGAAATGGAGAAAAGGTGTAAAGAAGTCCCTGAGGCCAATCGTGGACTAGAGCATCTCTGGGGGAGTGGCTGGGAAGTGGAAGAAGGGAGAAGAAATTGCTGCACTTGCTGTTGAAAGGTGTGGCAAACAGGTCGCAGTAAGGCTGACCCCATTTGCGAAAGATTTGTTCTGCAATTACCTGATTCAGAGACCACTCATGAGGCATGAGAATTGCTCTGCTGAGCCTGTCTGCGATGACGTTGGAACTCCCAGGGATGTGCGTTGCAATCAGAAAACATTGGGAAGAGATCGCCCATTGCCAGAGTCTGAGTGTTTCTCGACATAGAGGATAGGACCTGGTTCCGCCCTGCTTGTTGATGTACCATACCACTGACATATTGTCCTTTGAATTGCAATGGTCCTGGGAGGGAGAGAGTCCTGAAGGGCTTGCAACGATAAAAGCACGGCTTTCATCTCCAAGACATTTATATGCAAATGGCACTCATGAGGCTGCCAGGTGCCTTGGACTGTCCTGCCCTGATAATGCCCCCCCACCCTATCAGGGAGGTGTCCATGGTCACTTGGCAACTGGAGGGGATGGCACAAATGGTCTGCCCTGGGACACTGATGGGGAGACCATCCACCAAGCGAGGTGCTTCTTGCATGCTTCTGCGATCATAATCTTCTGAGACATGGGAAGCTGTTGGAAGGACCACTGTGTGAATAGAAGCCACTGGAGGATTCTCATGTGAAAGCGGGCCAGGGGAACAAGAAGAATTGCTGATGCCATGGAACCCAGTGTTCGGAGGATGAACCTGACTTGAATCATTTTGCATGTTAATAAAATCTGTACTTGTTGGTGAATTAGTGATACCCTGTCTGGTGGAAGGTTCGCAAACATGTTCCTGGTATTTAGATTTGCGCCTATATAAGTGATATTCTGACAAGGGCAACAATGCAGATTTTTCAAAATTTATTGTGATACCTAGCCTGGAGCAAGTTTTGATAGTGTAGTCCCTGGCTTGCAGGAGGTGATGCCTGGTGGAAGCAGTTAGGAGCCAGTCATCTAGATATGGAAACACCTGGAATCCCTGACATCTCAGGTGAGCCGTAATCACTGCGATGCATTTGGTGAACACCCTGGGGGCTGTGGTGAGACCGAAGGGCAGAGCTCTGAAATGATAATGACTGGCTCCCAGCCAGAAGCGAAGGAATCTTCTGGAGCGCCTGTGCATTTTGATGTGGTAGTACGCATCCTGAAGATCTATAGAACACATCCAATTGTCCTGACCCAGGAAGGGTAGAATGGACTGTAGTGTGGCCATCCGAAACTTTGTTCTTTGTACAGGCCTGTTTAGTCTGCTGAGATCCAGAATGGGTCTCCAGTCCCCTGTCTTTTTTGGTACCAAAAAGAACCTTGAGTAAGTTCTGTATCTGATCTGGTCTGCTGGGACTTCCTGGATGACCCTTTTGTGTAGCAGCTTTGAAATTTCTTTGGCTGCTTGGTCCCTTAGATTGCGTGGAACATCTGGAAGGGACTTCTTTGACGATAACGGGGGTTGAGCAAAGGGGATTCTGTAACTTCCGTATATGATTGACTGTACCCACTTGTCTTGAGTTAGATTCTGCCAGGCTTTGGGGTACAGCGAAAGTCTTCCCCAGACTGCCTCCAGAGGCGAGCAGCCGGGCAACCCTTCAGGGATGCTGAAAAGGCTTCTCAGAGAAGGATTCTCTGCTGCCCTGGTTCTACGGACCCCCCCTGCCATGAGGGCGGCATCTGTTATTGTTCCCTCCTCTGCCCCTGGAGGGGAACTCACCACGTGTGTCAGGGAAGGCTTCCTGGGATTTACAGAACCACATTTTTCCACTCTTCTGACCCTTGGGGTATGGTCTGGAAGGAGTGGAAAAATGGACACCCATGGCAGAGAGAGTCTTGCCTTCCTGTTCACACCTGGTTAGTGTGTCAAAGGGGGTATTGGTGAAAGATGCTCTGAAGGGTTCTGCAAAATTACATAGCCGCATCCATGCATGCCTCCTAAGGGTGACACCTGTGCCTGCGGCTCTACTCGCACCATCGGCTGAAAAAGAAATGAGCCTTATGGAGGAGTTAACAACTGAATTCAGAGTCACCAGCTGGGAGGCCACCTTAGCTTGAGCCCCCACAGCTGATGGATCTTGGAGGGTATCTTCAAGCTCTTTAAGGAGATCTCTCTGAAGACGGGTGAAATGGCACAAATAATTCAGAGACTTCATCGAGAAGGTCACTGAAGCAAGCATTCACTTCCCATATCTGTCCATAGTCCTAGACTCCTTGTTAGGAGGATGGACAGATGACGAAGTTTCTGCCAAATCCTTCTTTGTGGCTACTGCTACCACTATGGCATCAACAGGTATGCCCTTATATAAAAACTGTTTGTCTTGAGGTGCAGGTCTCCTGGGGGTTGGTTCCACTGTGCCTGGAGCTGACCACGCCTTCCGAACCACCACAGACATAAGTGGGGCAAAAGGCGGAGATACCCAGGAGGTGGAGGGTCGGGAACCAAACGTGTCCAGAAATACCGACTCATCCTCGGAAGGGGCTAGGGTAGTCCAGTTCCCCCTCTGCTTAAGGATTTCAAGGATGTCTGAAAAAGAGACATCTTCAGAGGGGGATCTCAGGGACCCTTCCAAATCCTCTAAGTCGGTATCTGATGTGACAGACTCAGGGGAGTCCACGTGCTTCCTCTTGCACTTCCTCTTATGAGGTGGCTCCTCTGAGTGATCAGGGGAGGCCTTGGAAGAGGAAGAAACGCCCAAAGGGGTGCCCTGGAGTGCAGATTCCCCACGCTTGGGGTCAGGAGGAGGGGTAGAGGCAGACGCAGGCACCATAGGGGGAGGAGCCAATGGGGTTGATCGTGGGACTGGCTCAGGGGCCAGTACACTCCTCATGACCTTGAAGGCATCCCTGCCCAGACGCAGAGAAGACTCCAGTTCCGAAGAAATCAGAATCCTTCTCCACACTGAGGGGGATGGCTCTGAAGCCAATGTAGGAGCCGAGCTAACCTGCGCCGAAGCTCCAAGAGGGAGAGTGGGGTTGAACAAGGGTCCAATGCCACTCTCCCCCTCGGAGCCAATGAGGGAGTCCCATTGCCCAGATCCCTCCAAGGACGGGACCAAGGATGGGATCGGAGCTGACAATGGAACTGAAGGAGAAGGTATCAGAGCCAATAGTTCCCCGACTCGAACCCCAACGAACTCCGGCTCCGAACTCAAGGGAGGAGTCGGAGGAGGAATATTTGCAGAAGTGGACGGAGCCGACACCTGATGAGGGGGGCTGGACAACATTTTTGCTAGGGCCTGCGATTTCAGCAACCTGCTGACCACTCTCTCCAAATCATGATCTGAAAGTCTGGAGGGCCGAGAGGAGTGAGAGGACTTATGACTGCACTCTGACTGGAGCAGAGGTGACCGTGGAGCTGAGCGTATCGACTCCAAGGAGGGAGACCTAGATCTTTTTTGACCTATGGATGGCTCCGAAGTTAGTGTTGGAGCCGACTGTGAGGGAGGCACATCGGCTCCGGCCGGAGCCAAGGCGGATGGTGGTGCTTCACCCAACAACAGCTCAGAACTTGGAGCCGAAGACTTGGGTGGCTTGGAGGATTTTGCAGGCTGAGCCTTAGCCAGTGAATCCTGTGGCTTAAGCAAACTCCGAAGGATTAACTTATTTTTGCACTCCTGCAGGACCCTTGGGCTGAAAGCATGACAGACGGAACAAGAGTCCTGCAGGTGCACCACGCCCAGACAGTAGACACAAGAAGTGTGAACATCTGTCAGAGATATCTTCTGACAGCATGAGTCACACTTCTTGAATCCGGATACTTTAGTATCCTTGGACATGTTACCACACACACACACACCAAGGAGAAAACACGCACACACACAAGCAAAAAACAAGTTAGCAGGTATAACTAACTAAACGATACACCTAACACGCACTAAATAAACTAAGTAAGTCTACTACTACTGCCTAAAAATGATCTATATATATATATATATATATTTTTTATATTTGTTTTTTAAACTAGAATAAAACAAAAAGGGTTAGCCTCCAACTTAAACGGCTACCACTAAAGGAAGGAGGGGAGGGGTGGGGAAAACTCTCTAAGTAAAATGAGTTTTCAAGAAAAACAAGAGGGATAAATGCTATCTAGGGAATCTAGCTTGGGGAATAGTACAACTAAGTAATTAGGTACACTATAAAGGAAAAAAAAAATGTAGTAAAATTAGTAAAAATACAATAAAGTATACAAGCCTGAGCCAGTAAAACAACCTCGCAGTCTGAAGCGGCAAACGAGATCTGGGTAGCTAGCACCAGGCATCATGGGATATGGGGTAGCCTCAAGCCAGTAAACAGCTCTCGAGCTATTGAAGATGGCTGAGTCGGAGCCGAGGATCAGCTCCGAACCCAACCAGCAAGAATGAAGGCGAGATAGACAACTTAACATCACAATATCCCACTGTCTTGTATAGACATACACAAAAATTAAAACTTTTAAGTCTAATTAAATTTAAGCTTCTTAAACATATCTTCATCAAAATACAACAAAAAATCTCAACAAACAACTATTAGATCACCTTGAAAAAATACAATATTCTCTCATACAAATAACACCCTTAGAAAAGGGTAAAATGTGCTAGCAACAATATATTCTGCACCAATCAACTATATCTGAATATGGAAAAAGAAATAAAAAGAGCCTTTATAGCAGTAGATGATCACTGTCTTCTAACTATCAGTGGTTCCCATTATTTCAGCTCTATCAGTTCATTCATTCCTGAAGGGACAACAACCAGGCATTCCCAAAGCAGCAAGAGACCTCCAGCCTCCCATGCCTTTTTAGGGCCTAATAAGTCCATCTGTTCCCCCAGAGGTGAGTATTATAGAGAAAGTCAGTATACAGGTCCCATGAAGGCTAAAATTATATCACCATAACCCTTTCCATAGATAGCCAGATGACTTGGAATGGGCACCTAAGTAAGGAATGATATGCATATTCCCAGTAACATCATCCTTGACTCATTAGAGCATGCACTGCTTAAAAGCATGAGCTTGTCCTGGTCTGTTGCATGAGCAACTGTCTACCACCTGTAAGCATCACTAATGTAGCAGGCTAGGTCTTATTCCTTTCTCAGATGGTTGAGCTAGCACTGGTCACTCAAGCCCATTTAGCACATCTCTCATTAGTCAGACATGGGTTGCCACGTATGTAGTCAAGGTTTCTTTCCTCTGCACCATGGGGCCAAGCAGCTTCAGGCAATGTATCCTCAAATACAAGATTATTTACCTCAAGGGTCAGTTTTGAGTTCCTTTCTAGTTTATTTCTATATTAACTCACTGCCCCTTAATCTCCAAAATTTGAAATGTGCTATATGTACTGATGACATTATCCTTACAATATCCATCTCCCTCCTTAACCACATTACAAACCTTACTACAAAAATGATTTTGAAATATACTAAAACTAGAGATCAGTACAAAATTATCAGTCAACTACACTAAGACAGCAGTGACTGTATTTTGCAGCTAAGATAAAACTCCATTATCACCATCAAAAAGTCAAAGTGAGAACTTGTGTCACATGTCAGAATACAAAAATTCCCCAGGGTTTGGTTTGGTGAGCAATTGAATTTCTTTTACCATACAGAGTCCATCACTCAAATCACAATCACAAAATTAAAACTTTCGTACAGTCTTTTCAAATTTACTAGCTAGTGAAGTAAGCAGAACCACTGGAATAGACATGGTCTGTTCTAGAATGGAATATGTACTCCCCACTATAGGTCTGCACTCAGTACAACACAGCAGCCCTTACAAGCTATACTCAACAAAATTAGCAGATTCATTAGTCTTTCAAAAAAAAGGGACATCTATGTCTGCCCTTGTCAAAAGCTAAGACAGTCAGGAGGAATTTAGAGAAAAAGTCAGTCTTACTTTAGTGTTAGAAACAACAAGGTAGAAATGCTCAACATACTCTACTAACTCTTACTGGAACTATGCTAACATTAACAAAAGTAACTTAACAAGTGCACAATTCATTGACTTTACTGTAGTATCTAACAGGATCTTTTCCCGTTTGCATCTGTCTAACCTACCTTTCATGAATTACTGATCTCCCTTTGCAGCTATGTTCATCAGTAAGAACCATACCTACCCCTTCTGTTCATGTCAGGATTCTCTGCTTCTTATGATGTCTGCTTTTAAAATACTTTGAGAAAAAACTTTTTATGCAACAACCCCCATTGTCCAGAACAGCCCTCCTAATGACTTTACGGACTGCTCATTGTATTCAGCTTTCAGAAACAAAAATACAAACATCTGAAAGACATGTTGGGAGGGTGGCCTAATGGTTAAGGTGTTTGCCTTACAAACACAAGGTGCAGGGTTTGAGTCTCACAAGGGGATATTGGCTAGGCTAAAAATGGCTCTTAAGGGCAGTTGGCTTAGTATGAATCATAAACACTGCCTCAGTGGCCAGTGGGATAATGGATGGATATTGGCCTCAGGGCCTAAGCCAGGTTGGACCCATCTAGTCCCATCTGGGGGTGGTACAAGTGAAGCTTTGGTGGGCTTTTGGCCTAAGGGTTAAGGTGTTTGCCTTACAAACACAAAGGTACACAGGTGCGAGGCTCTCTCTTGGGGATAATTAGCTAGCTTAAAAATAAAAACATTTATGTACAAATGTAAGTGTCACAACACCCCTGGATGACCACCATCAATTGTTTCCTAAACACTGCTGTGCACTTTATTTGCATTTTGTTTTAAAATTGTTAACCCGGACACAGCACTAATCACAAATGACCAGTTTCAGTCTCAGGAAGAGATTACATGACAACTATATAAAGTATTAACAGCAAAAGAGGCCTAAAGTAGTATGTATAGTAACAGTAGTAGTATTGTCTACTAAGAGGCAATCTCTGCTTGACTTACAAAGCCATGTCTGACCCAGTTCTGTTAGAAATGCTACATCTAAAGAAATCCCAATCCCTCCTCACCATACGCTTCAGAGACCTCAACCTCATTACCACAATCAACAAAACATGCTGGAGGGACAGGTTCATAACCCAGACACTGCCCATGCTCTGGAATAGACTTTCCATACATGTTAAGCAGAGCACCTCACTAGCCCTCCTCAAGAGAAATCTTGATGAGTGGATGGGAAATAGAAAGTTCACCCCGGGATCACTCCAGTGTCTCCACTTGATAGAGGCTCTGAAAACTAACGACGGGCGGCATAATGCCAGGGCACTTCTATGGGCTAGGCTTGTAAAGGCCCCAGGGCCATTAGCTAGTACACACCTATGAACCTATTATACAATGTTTACAAGGTCAAAGAAGTTCAGTAATAGGATATCGAATGTGTAAAAGGATTAGAAATATATAGATAGAATCATCAGCAGTTTAGGGGTATGAATGGCAGATAAGGTGAAATGGTGTGGAAATTGCAAATGAGATTTGAATGACAGAAAGAAGAAATTAGGTGATGTGAACAAAAGTAAAATAAATAAATTAAAATTGCCAAAAGAAAATGGAATTCAAATGTGTGCTTTTGACAAAATATGAAATGGTGCAATTAAATATAATAAATAAATAAATAGTTGAACAGGAAACAGTGAATTGTCTACATAGTGTATAAGTCTGGCAGGGCCACGGTACTGAGACATGCAATTTAAAAGCATCACAAAGTGCATGGACAAAATACTGATCCTTGTGGAACACCATCTGGCCAACTCTAGAACCTGACATCTCTCTTGGAGACAGATGGAGAGTTCCAAAAGTGACAGTTTAGCCAGTCCACAATAGGCAAGATATATTTGGTGTATCAGAGACTTTGTATAAGTCTAAGAACATAGCCCTTGCAGACTGAACTAAGTTAAGCCTGTCACAAAGGAAAGGAAAATGGTAAACAAAGCACTCTAGTTACCACAGCCTGGATGAAACAAATCTCATTCCTGTCCACATTCAAGTGCAACTTAGATCTATGGATGGGAAACAGACAATTTACCCCAGGATTGTCCTTGTACTACCAATTGACAAAGGTAGCTCCTAAATGCTTTATCCAATGCATGGGTCCCTTAAAATTATCTATGGTATGATCCTAGTTATACTTATTGGGGGTAATATATAATTATCAACCATGGGATGAGTAAGGCTATTCTAAAACCAAATAGGATAGGTTAATTCGAGCACCAAAAGGAAAACTGGCTAGGCTTAAAATGGCCTGCAAGGACAGCCAGCCTAATACTTACCCTTGAACCTATGAACTAGGCTTATGAGCTAAGCATTAATCACTACATAATTTGCTGGATTGATGACTGGCTTACAGGCAGGATCCAAGAAGTGAGTGTCAGTGAGAACATCTCCATCAAGAGATGAGTCATCAGTGGAATATCCTACCCAGGGCTCAGTGCTGGGCCTGCTCCTGTTTGGCATTTTCTTCTCAGAAGTCAAGGCTAACATTCAAGGCCTCTGGGAGACATAGATTTCCCCCAGACAACAACATCTTGCAAGTGGGTTTAACACAGACAAAATGACTGGTGCCACAGCCATGGCCTAAAATCAATGCTAAAAAATGCATTGTAATGTCTTTTGGGAAACTGTCAACCCAAGTTAATTACTCCATCGATAAAACACCCCTAAGTTTCGACCTGGTAGTAAAGTATCTGTGAACATATGTAGACAGCACTATGGTCTTTGATCAACATATGGCTAAGACAATAAGAAAATCATTCTATGTTGCTGAACTTACAGTAACTGTATTTCATCCAGATTCAATAAGTTATAATACTACACTACTTGGCCTTTATCAGACCTATCATTGAATACAATGCCAGCTTTGGCATGTTTATAACTAGATACTTACAACAATTGGAATGCCCACAAAGGTTTCTCACCAGGAGAATTCATGGCATGAATACCCTGTCTTATACTGATTGCCAAAAGACTCTGTCACTATATTCAGTCTCCTACAGGCTGCTGAGTGGTGATACTTGCCTGGCTTACAGAGATTTCTCTGACCCAGCCCTGTTGGACCTGTTGTACATATGCCAAACAAACAGCACTAGAAACACTAGATTCAGAGATCTGAACTTCACTTATGACATAAACAAAACATGCCGCAGGAACAGATACATGTCTCAAAGGATGCTCTTACTATGGAATAGGCTCCCCATCCATGTAAAGCAGAATTCATCCCTGACCCTATTCAAATGGAAACTTGATAACTGGATGGGTTTGCAAATTTACCCCTGGTGTGGCCTCCATGTCCCTTATGGACAGAGACTGTCAATATAAAAAGTTTAATCCTAACTAACCCCCCCCCCCCCCACAAATCCTTAGTCACTTTCCTACTAACCTGCCCCCATAGACACCTATGATACTCAGGGACCCAAATGGTATATGGTGTGTGGCTAGGCTTGTAAGAGCCCTAGTAGTTGTTAGTCTAGTAACAATCTATGAACCTACGACAGAGTATGATGGTTAATTAGATCCAACAGCAGGCCATGGATGCATTTTTTCTACAACTTTTGAAAGAAGATGTAGAACTACAATAAGCACAAGTAGTTAAAGGAATGGGGAGTCCAGCCTTGTGCAGAAATATGATCATGATAATCTTCCAGAGTCTAATGGAGTAACAGTCTTGTATTCTGTCTCCTTCCTGGATTCACCTTAGGAGTTCTAAATAAAAGTCCAGTGGATATTGTTCACAGATGCACTTGACTTCATTCTGCTCCATTCTGCCTTTCACTGCCTTCATAAAACCCTTGTACTTTTCGCCTTCCTAAGATGGTACTCCTGTCTAGAAATACATCTTATTAAAAAATGAGTAACAACTATTGTGGTGATGCAGTCATTTATTACTACAGTGACAGTTCCTGGAACAAGTTCCCAGAGAGCATGTACTCTAGAAAGTTCCTTTCCAAATTCAGAAGAAATCCACAAGCCCACCTTTCCTTGAGCTTGAAGTGTATATGCTTTATGTATGCACCTTAACCATACATAGATATCTCTTTTGCTTTCCCTTCCTGTACTGTATCCATCCTATTATCAAAATTCTCCTATATTCACCAACTTCCATTGCTAGTTTCTTCCTGGATAATGCAACAATGTGGTACTTTGTCCATGAATAGTTCATTCTTATATAGGCTATTTGCCTCTGCTTATAGCCAGAGTTGTTTCTATCAGTTAAGTAAGGCAGTTGCTTTTACTGACTTACTCCCGATTGCCTGAACTCATGTTGTAAATAATCACTTTATCCAAAAATGTTACACAGAGAAGGTTCTACTTACTATACTCTGTTTGTTGAATTACTAACATGTCTGGTCAGGTATCCACAGTAAAACAGTTTATCTTGTGTTTATCCTTAATGTAATTCTGTTTTAGACTATTTAATATGTATGTGATTATTCTTTTATCATTTTTTGCAATTATTGTAATTTTCATGCACCTTAATATATTTGTATTGTTTATTCTTTAATGTATCTTAATATTATATACTGGAGTTTTTGACTCTAGGCCTCCATTAAACATTGGGATTAGCTGAGTTTGTAAATAAAACATAAATAAAATTAACTAATTATGTAATTAAGAATGAAAAAGTTTATGAATAATGTTTCACAAAACTGTTGAGAACTACAGATTAGGGAAGCATGTTATTGATATGAAGTTGCAAGAAACATAAGTTAAAGAGCAATACTGCAGCATTAGGGTCCAAAGACAGAAAGAAGCATAACCAGTTTAACTCCCTGCGAACAGAAAAAAAAAATCTTTGCACATTAAATGCTTCATGTTTTATTGTGTGTGCTTCTAATGAATGAATAGTGGCGTGATTTAGCAGTTCTGGACTGTGGTCAACAGAAAAATAATTAGGTGGTCACTGAAGGCATTAGGAGGCAGTCATTCATGAATAAGCAATGTTTCCTGAAGTAAAAACTGCTATCTAGTTCAATATGTTTTCACTTTTTGAAATATCTGTACCTGTAGTCTAACTTAAGATTTGTGCTAAATCACATAACTGGACAGATCACTGGGTATATACACAAACAGTACTGCGACAAACTATGTTAAAATCAGCAGGAATCATTAGCTTGTGATTTAGGGGTTCTGGACTGTGGTCAACAGAAAAAAAATGAAATGGTCACTGAAGGTATCAGGAGGCAGCCATTTATGAATAAGCAATGTTTCCTGAAGTAAAAACTGCTATGTAGTTAGTTCAATATGTTTTCACTTTTTGAAATATCTATACCCATAGTCTAATTTAAGATTTGTGCTAAATAGGTTCATAGGAGTTTACTAGGCCAATGACCACAAGGGCCTTTTTAAGCCTAGCCATGCATCCCCAATCTCTGACAAATTCTGATACCCTTGATAAGTGTAAGGATGGGCCTGTGAAATAAACCATTTACAGGTCACTTGTTTGCTTTAGAGGCATAGATGACAAACCCGGGATGAATTCCTAGTTTCTCATCCAATTGTCCAAGTTGCAATTGAATTGGGTTAGGGTGAAACTCTGCTTCAAGTGGATGGGGAGTAGTCTGGGACACATACCTATCTCTCTAGCAGGTCCTATTTAAATCACAGGCAAGTTTTAAGTATTTAGAATAGCTAATTCTGGTACTGTTTGTTTTGCTGATATGCAAGAAGTCCATCAGAGTGGGGTCTGGCAATTCCCTGTGTGCCAGGTATAGATCTCTACTCAAAAGCCTGTAGGAGACAGAATACAGTGACAGGGCCTTGAGGCGGTCTGCATAGAACATATTACTTATGCCCATTCCAGTTATTGGATATGCCTGATTAGGTACATACCAAAGGGGAATTGTACTCAATGAAAGGTCTGATGAATGCCGAATACAGTGGAACAATGGCTTCCTTGGATTTAAATGCCATACCTTTGTTTATAAGTTGTGCAACATAGAATGATTTCTTCATCACTGTAGACACATGATGATCAAAACCTAGATTACTATCTATGTGTGTCCCTACGTCCCTGACTACTGGGTCAACTCTAAGGGGTGTTGTCAATAATATAGTTACCAGGGATGGATGACTTCCCAAAGGATACTATTATGCATTTCTTGGCATTTAGTTTTAGTCCATGGCTCTGGCACCAGTTGTTTGTCTGTGTTAGCCCCTTCCTGAAGAACATTTGCGTCAGTGTGAGATTCAATGATAGCTCCTAATTTGCAATCATCCACAAATTTAGTCAGCCAGAGACCAATGACATTAGCCTTGACTTCTGAGAAGTAAATGCCAAAAAGGGGTGGTCCAAGGACTGATCCCTGAGGGACTTCACTTCTGACTGGCCTCTTTGTAGCGGTGGACTCCCCAACTCTAACTTCCTGGATCCTGTCTGTGAGACAGTTGGCTATCCACCAGGTAACATACAGGTTTGTACCTAACCTCTTCAGTTTGTCAACAATGCCCGAGTGGGGTATTGTGTCAAATGCCTTGGCCAGGTCAAGGTAAGCAGTGTGAATGATTTTGCCCTTATCCTTTGCTTTGGTGACCTTCTCAAAGAAGTCCTCCAGGTTGAGTAGGCATGATCTGCCCTTTATGAAACCAAACTGGGTTGGGTCCAGTGTTTGGAGGTTTACTATGTCTCTATTGATCATCTCCATGATAAGTCTTTCCATATAAGACTAAAAAGGCCTTACGGGTCTGTATTTTCCAGGGTCTGTACATGACCCACCTTTGTGCAGAGGGATGACTGTTGCCTTTTTCCACTCTTGAGGCACAAAGCCTGTTTGCAGGCTACAGTTACATAGCAATTCCAGAGGCCCTGATAGGTCATGATCATAAATCATATAACTGGACAGATTGCTGGGTATATACGCCAACAGTACTGCAACAAACTATTGAAATCAGCAGGAATCATTAGCTCATTTTTGGTATTATAAGTTAGACGTACCCACTGTACCTTTTTCATCATCCACTTGATATAAATGCAATACAGTTTTTGACATTTTACTTTACTGACTTCAAATACCACAAGAAGATCGCCCAGCTGTGTGGTTACTCACTCAGCTTATTTTACTTTTAAAGTGCATTTGTTTCCCATTTCTGTTTCTTTTCCTGTAGCACAACCTATAGACTCTGAAACAATTGTCTAACATTTTTTGATGAAAGCTCTTCCGTTCCTGAGGGGCCAGTGAGAGCAAACTGTGTGTAAGATAGTCTGTAAAGTATCCTTGAATAAATCCGTTCAGCTTCTCATTTTCTTCACTAAAGAAGAACGCACAAACTCTCCATAGAATGGATGCACAAAGGCATATTAGGTGCTTCAAAAAAATTTAACTAATGGACTGAGACAGTGTCATCACTTGCTTGCCTCATTTATGAAAGGTAAACAGGACTGCCGAATTACAAAACAGACTCTTTCCAAGGGATTGGCTACCTGCATTGCATTGTATTATGACAACTGTGAGAATCCAGCTAGGATGGCTATGGCTTATTCCACCAAGAAAGCGGCTGTCACTGCATCCTCCTTCAAAAATGTACATTCCCAAAGTATTTGTGATACTGCAACTTGGGGAACTTGGAGAACCATTCTCACTTTTCAAGCTGAATCCCTATCTAAAGATCATTTTTGAAAATACTAACCAAGAACAAAAATATTTCCTTCATGGGACCTGTCAATATACCTTACTGCTTAATTAATAGTTTAAAACATAATTTTGCAGATCCCTACCTTACTGTTTTTTCCCTGAGTGGCATGTTGCACTGGTGAGGCTAAGGGTCGCCTAACAACCGACCCAAGTAATTATCAGCCTTACAATTCTCATCACCAAAGGCATGAAACATATTATAACTGACATCCTAAACTATGATAAAGAATCTTATTAGACTTAACCCTAATCATTTCATTTTGTGAAGCAAAGATCCTGTCTACTGAATCTGGTAAACTTCTTTGAAAGTGTTATGGAGGCTGTAGATGGTGTCATGCAGTACACATGGTATATTGTGACCTGGCCAAGGCCTTTGGTACCATTTCCCAGGTTGGTAGCTCTATCCCTTTATTGATATATCTAAGAAACCTTTCCAAGTCAAAAATCAAAACTGACGAAAAAAAAAAACTTCTTTAGCAAGCATCATATCACAGCAATCCCAAAGCACTGTGGAACAACATCAACCATTTTCTAAGTCCTGGCCTATCTTTAACCAATGCAACTTTAAGCTTAAACAAATTTAGCACCAACTTTATATAAACAGCAAGCTCTCTCATAAACAATTTACCCTCGTCAATCAACACAACTTCCTCAGCAGATACTCAACTAGTGCAGTGCATCCTCTCTCCCTCCAACCAATACCTACCTCAACTATAAGAAAAAACATTTCTCCAAGCTTAAACCTACTAAGCTAGCACCAGACAAATTACCAGTTGAATATCTCAAGATAGTAGCAGATGCCTTGGCTCTACCTGTCTCCATATTACTAAATTGCTCTATTAAAGAAAGTTATGTCCTTCCTCTGTGGAAAAAAAAATACTTTCTTCCTTTACACAAAGAAGGCTATTCCAAAGAATCTTCTAACTACAGACGCACAGTTATTCTATCACCATTATCTAAAATACTCAAAAATAATATCCAGTACCAACTACGCACTTTCATCACTAACAACTTTCTGTCTCCCTCTCAGCACAGTTTCTGCTCCATCATAGTGCCACTACAGTCTTTCTTACTTTCATTTCAAATGTAAATGACAGCAGAAACAAAGGTAACCTTGTGTCAGCAGGATTTTTTGACTTATCTAAAGCCTTCGACACAGTATCACATCCAAAATTACTGTACAGACTATTTTCACTAGGATTATCACCATAATCCCTCTCCTAGTTCTCCAGATACCCCTTAGACAGACAAGCTCTCAAATGGCAAAAGTATATCTTCACCTTCCTCCCAGTAACCATAGGAGTCCGACAAGTTCCATCCTTGCACAAATACTATTTAACATTTTTGTAAACAATCTCTCCACAATATCCAAAGAATCCACCATAAAACAATATGCAGATGAGCAGAAGACTCCACTATTACATCTTCTGCAAAAGCCTTAGAAAAGCTACAGCACATCACTCAAAAGTTCCTGACATCTATTGAATCTTGGCTAACAGATTCACAACTCCTCCTCAACCCAAAAATGTCAGATTTAACACTATTTACCCCTAGACATATATCAGATCAAAAAAATGCATTTCTCCTAAATCTCAACCCCAAAAAGTCAAATTTAACAATATTTGCCCTAAAAATATATCAGATCAGAAAATACATTTCTCCTTAACCTCTGCTAACTAAAATAACATACAGTTAGTTACCCATATTAAACTCTTAGGACTCATCATTGATGGAAACCTAAAATTTGACCACCAAATACATCAAAAATTAGGTGCCCTTTACAGAATCAAACCTTTTTCTCACAGACCAGGCCAGGAAAACCATCATCTCAAATTACCTAATCCCCACTCATCTAAATTCAGTTCCCAAATATATATATATATATATATATATATATACATATATACATACATATATATATATATATATATATATATATATATATATATATATACACACACACACACATACACACTTACACTCTATACAGTTGTCTGTTCTAACACAATGCTATAACAAAGTGGCTAAATTTGCCACTATCTTACACTATTAGCCGCACCAGTGCTTGGCTCTAAAGCAGTTAAACTGGCTAGAACTTAATCACTACCTTACTTTGTCTCAATCACAACTGATAGGCTCTTAAACAAACCTGACAAATGCCCAAGTCTATAATACCTCATACACCATTACACACCAACCTGATCCCATATATCAACAGATAAAAAATATTTTTGGAAATCTGTAATCATAATAAATCTACATGAATGGCCTTATACTCCATCTACTTACTAAACTATGGAACACTACCACATTCATCATCAGACAAACAGCAATCCCCACATCATTCAAGACATAACTAAGAGTGTTCTTAATGGGCACTTGTTCCTGCTCATGTACTACTCACAGCTAACCTTCTCTTCATTTCCATTATACTTTTCTCCCTAGCTCTGATTCTTTTTCATAGTCTATTTACTATTATTATCAGACTCTCTTCCATGTAGAAGCATTGCATCTCTTTACCCACTATTTTCTTTGCCCTAACATGAAATTTCATTTTTCCCTCTACACTTCAGTGCCAAACCATACAACTTCTACTTGCCTCACCAGGTAACTCAATGTGTCTAACACACTTTACTCTTTCCTCAAATTGACACATAACGTCCCAATCCCTCTGCACTCTGTTGCCAAACCATCCAACTACTATTTGCCTTACCATGTAACCCAGTGTCTCCAACATATTCTATTTTCCACAAATTAAGCCCACATTATATCCCCTGCTCCCTAACACTTCACTATCTTAACAGAACTTTTCATCACTCTGTTTTTTTACACACCATAATCATATATTCTTTCCAATTTTTTTTTTCAAATCAAACTGTATTTCCTATTCTCCAACCTCTTCTCCTCTAAACTGTAGTCACTATTGATTTCTTGCTCCTATGAACTTTCCTCTCCACTCCACTTTTATTGTAAATCAGTCCAATCCACTTTGTTATATGATTATTTCACTACTTTATTATAACCGTGTTAAAGACTCAAATCCTTCCCTTTCCAGGACCACCTCTTTTGTATCAGAATAATTCATCAGTGTAACTTCTTGCATCATATACCATTTTCTATGTATACATCATGTGCTGTATTATAATTTTGTAATTAATTAAATGTAAAAATGTATAATGTTTTTGATGACTGTAAATCAGACTGTGGAGCTTTTCTCCCCAGACCTCCACTGAAAATGTTTTTGTTTTGTCCAGTCGGATAATCATGGTCAACAAATAATAAATAAATAAAACTGAGTGTATTACAGACTTTAGAGGGGAGATCTCAGTCTTGCTTACCATGCCATTAGAGAACAAGCTGTCCTGGACCTTCTGCATCTCTGCAAGTTCAGTAACTCCACCATAAATGTATATTTTTATTTTTGGACAATAAGACTGTCTCGCCATGTGGAGTTTTTCAAGAAAAGAAACAATACAGCATGTAAAAAAAAAAGAAGTTATGTCTTACCATAACGTTCCATCTGTGTTGTCGATCTTTGTTCATTCATTACCATTAGGACCTCGGTTCCATCCTTGGAACTGATACGGCCGTTTCCAAGCTCGTGCCAGCCAAAAACTCTCAGCTAAGACCTACCCATAATGTCCCTCTCCTAGTTACTTCAGATCAAGTTTGCCTGCCCTTAGATAATAGATGTAGTAATAGAAAAAAAATAGTAGGAGGCTCTGTCTGAGCAAATACCCCAACCAGGAGTTCCTAAAGTCAGGGCCGGTCTTGGGCATAGGTGAACTAGGCGGCCGGCATGAGAAAGGGCGCATTTTCACTTTTCACTTGTCAGCATTGCGCCTGGCCCCAATGTCTTCACTTGTCAGCATTGCACCCAGCCCCATTGTAGCCTTGCACCCTCCCCCACTTCTGTAATGCACTCACAGTCACAGCACATAGAACGGAACGGTGGCACCCCCTCCTCCTCCTCCCTCCCGTGACGAGTTTCAGTGGCTGCTCTTGTTCAGCATTATTTAAAGCATCCAATAAGTGATGCTTTTGTACCACTGACGTCCCTGGCTACTGCTCCAATCCCGAGTATATAATGCAGCTCCCGCCCGCCTCTTATTCCTTTCTTCATTGACGAGATAGAGCCGGGTGTATCTATTGGCTGTCATTACTTGCTGTTCCTGATCTGTGGACTGTCTGGGTGGCGTGGATCATCAGTGGACTGGCTCTCTCTACAATACCCGGGCTACAAGTGCGATTTTTTTTCCTGCTGCCTGCATGACTCCTCCTGTCCCTTTTTTTGCTTCCCGGCTTGGCTTTTGAAGAGGTAAGTCGATTCATCATTCATTCATTTCACTTCAAATTTCAGGCAGCTGAATATTTTGTTAGTACAGCGTACAGGCTTCAGCAATTGAATAAAAATCAAAGTATGGAAACTGCATTGATAGCCTCATAGCCAGTTTAAAAATATATCGGTAAAGCATTTTAGTAATTTTATAAGCCCTTCAGTTTTCTAGCATATTTCTATGCTGTGTAAGATGCAGTCGTCTGATGCTGCATATAAATGGTAATCGATGAAATAATGTAGGGATAACGCGAATGAACAGTCTAACAGGAAAACTGTAAATGTCCTGTTTTAGGCAAAGTTTGAATAACTGGGGAGTGAACGTAAGGGAATGTAGCACAGATGAGAGTAGAAAGTTTTGAGTCTGAAATGTGGGTTATTGAAATACTCTTGTAATCTGATGTTTAAAAGTACATTGACTATGTTTAGCTGCTTGTCCTGTAGTAAATGAAAGCTGCTCTTAAGGGCATTCATTCACCATTGAGCATTTGTTTAGGCACATGCAACAGCCAATAAAGGTGCCGGCAGGAAAATGTTAACCAATAGCTTTGGATTTCTAATGGATTAATTTAATAATTATGAACAGAAGACAGCAGAGAAACCAGTAAAGACAGTGTGCACATTCTTTCAGTGTGTTGGGATTGGGAAGGTTCGGAATGCTAAGGCCCAGTACTCCATGCTTGCTAGGTCTGCACTGTAGCTAAAACATTATCACTTTTTTAACCATCTGACTGTAAAACATTGCTTTAGTAACTAGCACACACACACATGAACAGAAGAGGTGTGTTTTTTTTTTCTGGATTACCGGGGGTGGGGGAGGATAGTCCTCTTTGTTTATGCATGATTTCTAAATTCCTAAACCTGCAAGGACAACTGTCTGATTAAAATTCTAAATGTACCTTAACCTCATATAACATTTTGTTAAATATCAGTAGATATTTGCATATTTAACTTTTTTTTTTTATTATTACATGTTTTGTTGAGTAATGTTTGCTTGCTCAGTGCAAACTTCATCATGGTGTTGAAGGAAGGTGAGGGGAAGACAAGAATTCAGTTTTGTGGCTGTTAGCACCAGTTTCTTGGTTTTTAAAACCTCATCCATTGTGTGGTTCTACTTGGAGCTGCTGTGATGATCTGTCTTGAATGCATTGTCCTTTGTTGGGAGTCCATGGAGGAGTTTGTGTTGTGAAATTTCATAAAGCTGCTTTGTTTTTTGTTTTTGTGGGGTGGGGGAAGTGATATGTGGTGGGGTTCCATGTGTGCTGCATGAACACTGAGTCTCCTTTTGGACTCATTTGCTAATATGTGAATTGTTTGGGATGTGTTTCTGCATGTGGATCATGTTTACAGAGACTCTGATGTACAGTGAGGAGAATGGTTTGGAGACAGTTGACCTCCTGATCATTGAATTCTTTTCCCTTTTGTTTTTTTCTCTCTCTTGGTGATGGTATACAAGAGGTTCTCTGGTTCGATCCTTGGCTGGGGTGCCTTGTGTGTGGAGTCTGCATGTCCTCCCTGTGGTCGTGTGGGTTTCCTCTGGGTGCTCCGGTTTCCTCCCACTTCCCAAAGACATGCTGTAGGTGGATTGGACACCCTAAATTGGCCCTAGGTGTGTGTGTGTGTGCGTGTGTGCCTTCTGTGGAAGGTTGGGCGCCGGGCTGGGAACTCAACACTGTAAAACTCCGCCGCCAATCACGAGTGGACAGGTGATCTGCTGTGGCGACCCTTAACCGGGAAAAAGCTGAAAGAAGGTGATGGTGTATAAAATATAAGACTAATGCAATGTAGAACAACTGATGTTCAGTGCAGAATTATTTAGATGAGTAAAAGAGAATGATAAACATTGCAGACAAGAGTTCCAATGTGTTTTTGTGAATGTGTGGTGGTATTATAAAATGCAGGGACAAGGTGTCTCCTTAAGAAGGGAGAGTAGTTTGTCAAAAAGGCAAGCTACTTAGCTCAAAGAAATTGTGAAAGCATGTAGAACCACAATCTTTAATCGTGAAAGCAGTGTGCATGAAAAAGTGAATATAAGGACAGACTTCCATAAATTTAAGTCATACAAGAAATAGAACTGAGTGAGAGAAGTGGGAACCATTTGTCAAATGAATGAGAAATGTGTTCCTGCTCTGGGTTGGCTGGGTTAGCTTAGCGTAGCATTTAGTTATGTAAACTATCTTTCCTGTTTTTTGCAGCAGTTTGTTTTTCATTGTCTGTCATAATTGTTTTTATTTACAAATCACCTGCACAGTCTGACTAACTTGTACTGAGTGGTGACAGATATTTGAATATCCTACAGAAAATGCACACTAAGACAATCTAGATTATCAACTAAGCTGTCTCTTATTAGAATGCTTTGATGGTCTGCAAACGTTGCATGCAGTATCTTTAAAGGTTGTGCAGCTAAATGTGCCTACTGGAGTCTGAAATTAACAGCTATGTTAGACCAAAGACAATTCTGATATCAGAACTGCTGCATAATGTCAGTGTTAAGAACTGCATTCTTTGTTTAATGTTTTTCCTAATTATATGCAGAATGTTGATAAACGAGCAGCTGTCAAAACGTTTTCTTTTTTCAGGAAGTTTAAAACAATCCATGTAGTAAAGGAAAAAAACATAGCTCAGTGCACCAGGAATCTTGTTATATGCTTTGTTGTATAGTAAATGTATACAGAGGGCTTTGCCGAGTGTGTTTAACCACTGGAGGTGATGTGCCTTTATGCACTGTATCAGACAATCTGTTAAGCTGATGGGCTGATACTAGTGATTTTCTGTTGACACATGATCTGTTTCTTATGGGCATTATATAGGGGTCTACTATTGAGTTATTATTCTCGCTGTTGTAACTTAATTTGTAGACATTAATTGGACAGAGTATTACCATGTTTTTTCTAATTCCTTTAGTTATCATTGTTGTGCATTGGGATGTACGAGTAGTTTTTGATTTTCTTAGCCCTACAGTCTTGTATCACATGAAATTGGTACTTACCTGGGGTACTTACTAAGTGA
This sequence comes from Protopterus annectens, assembly GCF_019279795.1. Lineage (NCBI taxonomy): Eukaryota > Metazoa > Chordata > Ceratodontiformes > Protopteridae > Protopterus > Protopterus annectens. Next base: position 256,970,736 of record NC_056726.1, on the reverse strand, counting down.
AGTGAGACTTAATAATGAAAAGTTTTAAATTTCCTAATGCTATGATTATTTTGATTCCTGTGTATGCAGTTACTGAATACAAAGCAGTATATCATAGTGGTGTGGCTCTATACAAAGAAAATAGAGAAAGGGAATGATCTTGCACTTTTCAAACATTATCTGAATGTATGGGTAGCTGCAAGTTGACCCCTGGTTGAGCAGTCTTGTTCTTGGCTGTGTCAAAATGTAAATATTCTGCTCGTTTTGATTTTTATTTTATTTTAAATTTGACTGGGATAGTCCGACTGGATACATATCCATTTTCAGCAGAGGCCCCGGGAGAAAAGCTCCAAACTTAAAGACAAGCAAGTTACAGTATATGCACAAACATGGTATTAACGCACAAGTTAGTCTCACATTTCAAGTGTATGAATACAGTTTATATACAGAAGTGTATATAAATATGTTGGTCTCTTATCAAACCTATAGTTGTAGCTTGTATGCAGAGTATCTGCAAAGATATTAGTTTCTCTTTTCAAACCTTAGTGTAAGAGGGTAGTTGCTATAAATAAAATTGCAGGATTATGGAAGTGGATGAGGCTTTACTCAGGGTTAGAGCAAGGACATAACCAGTGAGTTTTAAAATACTGTTTAGATTTTTTTGAACTGATTAAGGGAGGGGATCACAGTAAGGTCAGATGGGAGCAAATTCCTGGTTTTGCCTACTGAATTAGGGTAAGTAAGAGTAACTGGTGGTTAACAATGTCAAAGGCCTTGGAAAGATCGAGAAACAGAAACCGATTGTTACGGTTGGAATTTATGACATTTAGAAAAGGAGAGGAGGGCTGAGGTGGTACTGTGCTGTGGTCTAAATCCATGCTGGGAGTTGGCCAGAAGATTATTTTGAATAAGTTAGTGTAAGAGTTTATGGATACACTTTTCCATAATTTTAGCCAGAGGGGAAAGGATAGCTATTGGTCTATAGTTTTTTCAGTTCAGTGGAGCTGCCACCTTTATGGATGGGTATGCCATGGGATATTTTCTGGAGAGAGGCTTCAGTTATTCTGTTTATCATGTTTTAAAACTTGGGTATACTACATTAAAATGTTTTGTTGTAAAAGGTTCAAAACAGTGATTCGCAATGTTCTTTTACAGTCACCTTTGTTACCACTTCTATGTTTAATTGGGTGATTGTCGGAGTCACACCATCTCCCTGCAATGACAACACCTTGCTGTTCAACAAACTCTGTGATGGTTCATGTTTGTCTTGCTCTGTCAGTTTTCTTCAAACAAATATAGGGATCATTCTAATTGCAAAGTCTTTCTTGATGGTCTTGTTTTAGGGGAGGCTTAGTTGACAGACTTTTCTCTACTTTAAATCTAAGTACTAACTGCAAGGACACTGCATGTGAGGAGAGTACAGTGGTATCTCAATCTTTTGAAATGACAGTTCATAGCCTCTAAAACATGTTCCTTATCCTCACTAGCCCTCTTTAAGAGGAACCTGGACAACTGGATGGGAGACTGAAAATACGCCCGTGGGATCCCACCTGTGACCCTGCTGCTGGACAGGGAAAACAGGTGCTGACTTTGTGTGTGCATGGGTGAAATTCTTGTCTAGGTTTTAGGGCCTCCATGCCAGTAACCTAGTGACCCATCTGTGGGCGTGGCTCAAATAGGGGTGTTCCTGGAGTTCGGTGTGGGTGGGGCTTAAGGGGCACCAGAGCAGCACTTCGCCTAGGGTGCAGTTTCAGCTAAGGCCGGCCCTGCCTAAAGTCCACCAGGTGTCCAGGCAGGGGGAAGGAGGGCGGGAAGTAATGAATGAACAAAGATCTACAACACAGGTGGAACATTATGGTAATACATAACTTCTTTATCTGATGTTGTAAATCTTTGTTTATTCATTACCATTAGGACTGAGTCCCCAGCTACTTGAGTCCTGGATGGCCCTAAGGAAGGATATCCCTGACCACCATAAAACCAAAAGATGCCCATCCTCTGGAGGCAAAATCCAATTTGTAATGAGATATAGAGGTATGAGGTCTTGCCTAAGTGGCTGCTGTGCAGATATCATCCATAGAGGCTCTGGAAAGAAATGCTATAGAAGTAGCCATAGATCTGGTAGAATAAGCCTTTATTCTGGAAGGTAAGGATAGCTTATTCTGTTGGCAGATAAAGGTAATGACGTTTCTAAGCCAGGAGGATAAAGTCACTTTGGAAACAGGTTTACCCAATCTGGGTCCTGCAAAGGCCACAAACAATTGATCTGTTTTCCTGACAGATTTAGTCCTGTCCAAATAACAACGAAGTTGCTGATGCACATCAAGGGTGTGCAAAAGGTAGTCCCCTCTGTTAGAATGCTGAGGAAAGAAAACTGGCAGGTCAATGGATTGATTACATGAAAAGCCAGAAATAACCTTGGGCAAGAAAGAAGGGTCAGTACAAAGGGACACCCTATCCATGTGGAAGATCAAGGACTCTTGACACTCAATGCCTGCAGCTCAGATACTCTTCCTGCTGAGGTAAGTGCTACTAGAAGTAAGGTTTTCCATGACAAAAATTGCAAATCACATGAATCAAAAGGCTCAAAAGGAGAACCTATGAGACTAAAGTACCAAAGTCAAGTCCCAGGGTTCTAAGGGAGGCTTGACCAGAGGTTTAACATGTAATACTCCTTTCGAAAGTTCTTGCATAGGTGGTGTGACATAATTGAAGAATTATCAAGATCATTATGAAAATTGGCGATAGCTGCTAAATGTACAGTGATAGTCGAAGCTGAGGCTCCTGCATGCAAAAACAGTAGCCAGGTATTGTAGGGTCTTTTGAATAGGCATAGAGAAAGGGTCTAAGTTCTGATCTTTGGCCCAAATAGAGAACCTAGTCCATTTACTAGAATAAACTCTCCTAGTGGAAGGTTTGTGTGAAGCCAGAAGAATTTCACGAACAGGAGATGGGATGTCAGGCAGCCTGGCAATCATTGGAAGTGAAGGAACCAAACTGTGAACTTGAGACTGTGCAGGTTCGGATGAATCAGTCCCTGAGGGCGAGATAACAAATCTTGGGAATGATCTAGGATCCACAGACTGTGAATCAGATGAGGCCATAGGGAAGACCCGGTGGCCAATTGTGCGTTAGAGCGTCCCTTGGTGGTTCCCCCTGAGGGGGGTGATCAGGGCAAAGTAGCTTCTGCATTTGTAGTTTAGGTAGGGAAGCAAACAGGTCACAGCAAGGCTTGCCCCAGCATTGGAAGATCTGATCCGCCATTGCAGGGTTGAGGAACCACTCATGAGGCATCAGGATGTTCCTGCTCAGATTGGCCGTAATTAGGTTGGAACTCCCGGGAATGTGTGTTGCTATAAGGAAGTGGTTGGAAGCTATCGCCCAGTGCCAAATCCTCATGACTTCCCGACACAGGGGGTAAGACCTGGTTCTGCCTTGCTTGTTGATATACCACACCAACTGACATATTGTCTGACTGATTTGCAATGGTCCCACAAGGTAGGGACGCGTGGAATGCTTGCAATGCTAGAAGAACTGCCCTCAGTTCCAGGACATTCATGTGCAAATTGGCCTCCAAGGGGGACCAGGTACCTTGGACAGTCTTTCTCTGAAAATGCCCCCCCACCCTAACAGGGAAGAGTCTGTGGTCACCTGGTTATGCGGACCCCCTCTACCCCAAAAGGGACATCTTCCATATGAGTTGCCCCCTCTGCCCCGGGGGGATTGTTCACCATGAGTGTCATGAAAAGGTCCTTGGGATTCCTTGAACCACATATTTCCTCCCTGGAGGACCTCTGGGGGATGGAAAGGCATATGCCCACAGCAGACAAGGTATTTCCGTCTTTCTCACTACGTGTAAGTGTGTCTCGTATTTTGGGTCCAAAAAGTGCAGATTCACTGACAGGTGCATTGATGAAGAAAGATTTAAAGGGGTCTGCAAAGTCACACAACCGCATCCAAGCATTACGTCTCATGACAACACCTGATGCGGCAGCTCGAGCTGCCCCCTCGGTGGAGTGAGATATCAAATGCATCGAGGAGTTCGAGATGGATTCAAGGGTAGCTAGCTGTGAGGGGACAGTATCACGCACCTCATCAGGCAGTACCCCACCAAAGAGGGAGACATTTTGGAATTTAGGTCTCTTTGGAGGCGAGTAAAGTGTGCCAGATAGTACAGCGACCGAATGGCGCTGAAGCATAGGTCCGTTTCCCTAGTCTGTCCATGGTCCAGGATGCTCTGTTTGGAGGATGGATGGTGGAACTATCTTTTACCAGTTTCCTCTTGGTGGCCGCTGTCATGACCATAGAATCAACTGCCAACTGCTAATACCAGTGGGGCTGGCCTTTAGGTGTAGATAACATTTTTTGTCTGGCCTCTGAGGGACAGGTTCTACTTTGTCCAGGGCCTTCCAAGCATGCTGCACAATGATTTTAACAAGGTCATCTGCCGGTGAAGTCACCCAGGAAGTAGATGGCTGGGCACAGAAGGCCTGCAGGAACACCGATTCCTCAGAAGAAGGGTTATAGGATTTCCGGTCTCCCCGCTGGTTGAGGATTCCGAGAATGTCTCCGAATGAGATGTCACCTGGGGAAGACCGTGAGGACCCTTTCTCCTCATCACAATCAGTGTCTTCAGTGATAGATTCCTCTGGTGAATCAAGGTGCTTCCTCTTGCACCATTTCTTCCGGGGTGGCTCCCCAGTGGGATCTTCTGAGGAGGACTCCGGAGAAGGGGTTCCCTTCAAAGAGGGTTCTTGTGACTCCCGTGCTCGGGGTCCTGAAATAGAGGGTTGGGAGAGGTGCAAGCTAGGGGAGTGTTCTGATACTGATGTCATTGCTGCTGACTGTGAGTCCATTACATGTACAGCAGGCCCACCTGAAGAGGGATGGAAGTCCGGAACTGGGAGGGACAACCTCGGAACCAGGGTCACACCTCATCATGAGGAGCCCACCTCCAGGTGAGGAGCTCTGAGAGAACTGGAAGCCATTGGAGCCGTGGACATAAATGGTGCCAGTGAGAAAATAGGCACTGGTCTACGTACCAAGGTACGGATGGTCCAAGCACTGCTACGGGAGAGCATCTGTTCCACCGGAGCCAATGCAGCAAGGGTGGACGGTGCCAACAGGGAAAACACTGCTGTTGGAACTGAGACAGTATGCACCAGAGTGGAAGTATCTTGTCCTTGGCAGGTATTCGAGTTTTGGAGCCGATGGAGCCAAAGAAACTGTCGGCACCATGGCTGGGGATGGTGCCGAAGCAGTTACAATAATCGGAACCGATGTTGGATCCAAGGACAGCACCGAAGTGAGTGGTGCCGAGGTTGGAACCAAAATAGGGGTGAATATCATGGATGGTACAGAGGGAGAAGACACAGAGCCTGGTGCCAAAGAGGTCTGCGCCGAGGGCCCCAGCGAAGCATGGAGCCAACTCAGTTCCATAACTGATGGAGATGTAGGAACTGAGTGACTCCATTTGTCCTTATGTTTTTTTGATTTTAGAGGGGGTGAGACCTCTGACCCAGATAGAGCCTCTGAAAAAGGTGTCTTGAGTAATCCATTTTTCCTGATGTTTTTTGGTCTTTGGAGAGGGTGAGACCTCTGACCGAGATACAGCCTCTGAAAAAGGTGTCTTGTGTAATCTGTTTTTCCTTATGTTTTTTGGTCTTTGGAGGGGGTGAGACCTCGACCTAGATAGAGCTTCTGAAAAAGGTGTCTAGAGTAATCCTTTTAAGATACGTTTATTTTTACATTCTGCTAGTGTACAATTACTAAAACTAGCACAAATGTCAGTCAGCTTTAATATTATCCACACCCAAACAGTAGACACAACAAACATGTGTATCTGAGTTAGGCATCTTACATCCACACTTGCCACACTGTTTAAATCCCAACTTAGCGTTGTCTAACATAATAAGGCAACATGGTTATCCTACAGAAAAATTAAGGGAGAAAATACCAATGATGTTAGTTTAAAAAATACCACTAGTAAAAAGGAAAGGCCTGTCAAAGACAGGAGAGAGGGACAGTACCAATAAAGGTAAAAAATTACCAAAGAAAAGGGTAGGAAATAGGCCTAGGTTATAGGGGACAGTGAGAAAGGGCCAACTTGACTAAAAATTAAATAATTCTGAAGAGAAACTGTCTTAAAATTAACAAATTGCTACTTAGCTTTGGGAGAGATGGCTAGCATGTCTGACTAGGAACACAGAAAATGAGATCTGAAGTAACTATGAGGGGGTATTATGGGTAGGTCTTAGCTGAGAGTTTTTGGCTGGCACGAGTTTGGAAACGGACGTATCGGTTCCGAGGTCCTAATGGTAATGAATAAACAAAGATTTGCAACATCAGATGTGATAGTTCTCTCCACAGTATCTAGACTTTTCTCTTTAATTACAACAAAAGTGGAAACAGGAACCTAAATCTTCACCAAAAGATAAAACATGGTGGAAGAAGAGCTTTATAACCCAGCACCTCTCAAACCTCTGGAATAAACTTCCTGTGCATGTTAAGCAATGCAACTCACTATTTTCCCTTAAGCATAATGAACATGACTGAACTGGTTTTCACAAATTTACTCTAAGCAACTATGACTGGTATTCCCTCCCTCCATTAAAAGGAAGTACAACCTGAGACAGGGTACTGGCAAGGTTTAAAACTTTAAATGATCATAAGACTTAGTCTATGAAACAGCACTGTTTGATTGTCCTGCAAGGCATATTATGTACTATCCATCTACCATGGAAGTTGAAGGTACACTGCTTAGTACTCCCTTTTTTATTCTTCCTGAAGCAGTGACCCTTTAGATAAACACAGAGTTATGTGAATATACTCACCATAACAGTAGATGTTCAAACAGTACACTGCTGCAGGACAGCCTGCCTTCATCTATAACCTGGGGTTATACTTAATACTTGGTCTAATAGCTTCATGTCTAGTTAATTCAGTATCAGACAGAGTATATATCTACAGCTGGAGGTTTGATTTAGTGTGTTAGACTACATATTGTTATATTTATACTGGTGTGTTTTCCTTGCTGTGAGTCATCCTTTTAAGGCTTTTTTAGGCTTTTCCAACAGCACTTGTTGGTATGAAAGCTCTACTTTCCAGCTCATGGACAACAGAAAAAGAACTAAGAGATATGTGCAATGTATGGTCATTTATAGTCTAATTTCCCTCATGGTTATGACAAAAAAATGCAGCTAACGACCCTTTCTGGATGCATAACTACTTAAATAGATCAGGTCAAGTCACTGATGTCCACCTATGGGAATATCTTAGACTTGTTTACATTTAGAATTTCACAGTGAGAACAGTCACAAAATCACACTCTTTTTTAAGGGAAAAACAGTGCTCTCAGACTGAGTCAAAGTCCATGTGGATCAATGATATACCTTGTTTAACAAATACAAATAAATATGAAATCAAAAATATAGTGTAGGTTATACCTTCAATGTCTAGATTCCTTCAATGTATCTAAAAATTACTAGATGGTCTAAGTCTGCTTTCATGGGCTAATGGAAGCAGAACTACTCTCCTGAGTACAAACTGAACTGTGCATATGCTGCTGTTATTTGGAATAAAGAACTTAGCACTTGCATTCATGGGGACTTATGCAAACTGTAAGAATTGATAAGACTGTACTATACTGGAATTAACTGGAAACAACTGAAATGAGACTGAAACTAAAGTCTTTATCTGTTAATTACCCAAACTCATGCTGAACTGGTGTCAAGTCTTTCCTTTATGAGCCAATTCTTGTGTACTTATCAGAATACATTTTCCAAACACTGTAGTTCTTTCAATAAGGCTTTATTAGATGTTCACAATATTTGAATACTGTCTTCATTAACAGTGCTGCTAAATATATCCAAAGTTACTGCACATATCTTCTAATTGTCCTGAATGATGTAAATGGAGACTGTCTTTATTTGACCTGACTTCAGTACTCAGGCTTGAGTGTCTAATCTTTTCTGTAATGTCAAGTTAAACAAACAAACTAACTAACCCTAACTGACTTCCCTAACTGTATCTGAATTATACTTTAATAATACCAAAACCCTGTAATGCTTTACATGCTCTCTTAGCCTTGGTTCCCAAGCCTGGTCTTAATCTAACATTCCATTAATGAACATTCTGTAGCTGGCGAGATTGTATCTTTCCATTACGAAAAGAACATTCTGTATCTCCATATTTTCTGCACATTTGTACTTATCTTTCCTTTCCAATAAACTGCCCCTTATGCTTGACCAGCAAGGTTATTATTTCTGGTTAAATGTCTTTTATGCATAAATGAAATGGTATTTCTAGGCCTATTTTACCATTTAACCTGTCTAATGTCTAATAACTACTTTAAAATGGAAGTTCCTAATGTAACAGTTGCCTCTGAGGTCCCTGATGAAAGTCTACAGGGACCTACTTCTGTAGATACCTTACATCTGTATTGCTAACTACTGTATATAGCTTCATGCTACCTGACTCATAATCTGAAAATAAATGTTCTTTATTTGGTAAGCTTGCAATTTTAATTTGGCTACTAGGTGTCACTTGAGCATTTATGGCATGTTTGAATTGAAGTCTTTTAACTTTATGATTTAATTTTAAACTTGCAATTCTAATTATGACCTCTAGATGTCACTTGAGCATTTATAACTAGGCAAATTGTTCACCAGGCTCGAAGTCTGTTAACTTTATGATGTGGTTTTCATATTACCTAGATTCATAGTTTTTAGAATCTTTATGTGTAAGTTCTGATGTATGAGTGATATATTCCAAACCATTACAGTATTCTGAAAATGAGCGTCTTTTAATTCTGTGACTTTTAAAGCTAATTAACTTGTCTTTGTGAAATTTTATTTAAGTTAGACAGACTATGAACTGTTAACCCTGCCTATTTTTCTTATATCTCTGTATGCTGTAATGGTAAAGTTACAAAGTTTGTTACCTATGTTTTGTTTACCTTATGAACTGGTGCCTTAGTGTACTATGATGTCTTTATCTTATAGCAAATGAAACCTTTTTTTTCTGTTGTTCATAGATTTAAATATTTAAACATTGTACTGTTTCTTTTTATTGTATAGTCTATCAAGCATGATGGCTATTTTCTGAAGACTAATTGAAATCTGCACTAAAGAGATAACTATAAGTGGTCTTGAAGCATAATTACCATATCCTGTGTTAACTTGTGTCTATACATTTTCATTTAAATTTGCTCTATAATGCTACTTACTTTTTTTAACTTTTATGTGCTGTAATAGATGTCTGCCTCCTAAATTTGTGTCTGAAATAGTTTATGAATATTTATGAGCTACAACAGTTTACTAAAACCTATACGTCCTGTATTTTAAGTCTATACCTCTGCATTGTCTGTTAGTGTCCTTTTAATTTTCTGATGTAAAGTGCACTGTAATCTGTAAACTAATTAATTATGTAAAGTGTACTGTTAATCTGTAAATTAATTATTACTACCGATTACTTAGACAACTTATTTTAATGAGCCTGTAAAAAATAATTGTCAATTTACCCTTAACTAATTACTAAATAATGTAATTCTGTTACTTTATCCTTAAAACTAATAACTGAATAATGTGAAGTAACTGAGTATTTTTTTTTATATTCTGAGATTTGACTTGAAATGTACTATACCGAGCACATAACTGAGTATGAATGTCATAGTTTGAATCTTTGACTGAAAATTTACATTAGCATATACTGAACATTTAAAATAGCTGTGTATATTCTGGAAACTAAACTAATACTAAAAGAATATATTTTGCCAGTGTTAACTGAACACATATAAAAGCATAACTGAAACTGGCACGTTATATTCTGAAAACCACACTATTAGTACCTTTACCTGTCAGTATTGTCTGAACACAGATAGACTGAAAACTAGTGCTGCTGACAAATTGCATGAAACATGAGAACATTTTGACAGTGTTACATGAACACAGATAAAAAATGAACTGAAATCTGTTTTCCTGTCAGTATTGTCTGAACATAGATAAACTGAAAACTAGTACTGTTGTACAATTGTTTACATGAAAACTGGTAAAAAATGAACTGAAATCTGTTTTTCTGTCAGTATTGTCTGAACATAAATAGAGTGAAAAATACTATTGTTGTACAATTGTCTGAAAATAGTCTGAAAATATGAGAGCATTTTGACAGTGTTACCTGAACATGGATAAACTGAAATCTGTTATATTCTGGAGACTAAACTATTTATATATTTTTGTCAGTATTCCCTGAATATAGATAAAAACATAAACAAACTAGTACTGTTATATAACTGTCTGAAAACATACATACTTGCTTTAACTCATACATTTTAACTTTAAACAAAACTGAAGCACATAGACAGTCAACTTCTGCACCACAGCTCTTGCCAAATTTTACTCTGCATTGTTCTAGTCACTGATGAGGTAAAGGAAGGTCTGCTTTAATGTCGAAGTGCCTTTTTATAGTTAGGCCTTTTAAACCTCTTATTTTCATTTCTTGTGCAAGGCTGGGTGACTAAAATTCTTGATTGTATTTAGTATCAGGTCCTTAAAATAACATTTGCATTTTTAACAATTATAAACTGATAACATTGTTTATTGCCCTAACCTTATTTACATTTTCTACATGAAATAAACATCTGCAGCTTTAACAACTATAAACTGATAGAACTGCTTACTGTGCTAACTTTATTTACATTTTTCTGCATGAAATAAACATTTGCTGCTAATAAGCTCTTGCAAGTCTGTAAGCAAACTGATAACCTCAAATGAAACTAAAGCAGTAATGTAACACTGTGCATAAATCAATTTTACTTGTTGAACTTTTTATTTTTTTTCTCGTGACCCTTAGATTTTAACATAGTGTTCTGTGAAGCAAACTGATAACCTCAAATGAAACTGAAATAGTAATGTAACACTGTGCATTTCTGCACCTATACAAAATCAATTTTAACTGTTGAACTTTTTACATTTTCTCTTGCGACCCTTAAATTTTAACATACTGCTCCCTGAGTGAAACCCACCCACTGTCTCATCATAACCGTTTCTTTAGCTGACGTCATTTAACTTTTCAGTAGTACTGAATGCTGCAAGAATTTATCATTACTGTCTAAAATTTTCTTGGATAAATTGATCTTTGCCATACTGCCTTATGGCAGACAGTACTGTCTTTAAATTTAGCTTACTAATCTGATGTGCTTGGCAAACTGCCATTTCTGTATGAAACATATACAGTCCCAAACTGATTACATAATGTACTCTTTTATACATAGGATCTGAACTCTTAACTGTATTGTCACCTTGACAATGTAGCATTGACTTTAATTTTTACATTCTGTAAATTAGCAAACATTATTTTGTCTCTGTCTATATCATTGCTTATTGTTTATACATGCAACACTTTAATACAAAGCTACTAACTAATGACTGCTAAACAAAACAATAACACAAAACGTTAATTTGCCAAATCTGTAACTGTAAACCCTTTATTACGCAAATTAATTGGACTCTTATTTCTGATATACTTTACAAGACATAGAGGTATATGGTTACTTTTTTTTCTAACTGGCCACACCCAATATGCCTTTCTGAGCACTTCAGCTATGTCAGCTGAACTGGAATTTATTTTATCTTTAACCCATAAATCTACATATTCCTGTTATAACCAATTCTTTAAAATCTGTACATTTGCACAAATTTTGTCACTGGTCTAAAACAGCATATCACTCTAGTCATACCTAGTACAGAGCTGTTACACTTTGAACTGTTAGCTGCTGTAATCTTTGACCCTTTAAATCCTGACAAAACTGCATTTGTGTCCTCTAATAAAGATTTATGTGCAACTGAAGTTGATTTGGCTGTAAACAATGAAATACTGTCATTTGTTTTAACCTTGAACAAGGACAGATTGATGCCCCGAGATGGTGCTGGACTGCTACACCCTTTATAGATAGCTATGGAATGCATTCTTTCTTTCTTTTGCTCTGAAATGGTAGCACTTTTACATTGCACTGATGTCTGTTTTTCAGTTATACTGGAATTTACTTTATCAAAATCTGCACTCTGATTGATCTTAACACCACTCAGTGCAATATCTGCACTTGATTCTGAAAATAAGAAACTAGGTGAAGTAATGTGAACTTGAGACATTGCCTGCGTGTTATGTACATTGACTGTGTTGACATTTGTATGTTTAATACTGCAACATACTTCTTTATTTTGAATTACATATACACAAACATTTATCACATTCCGAACATTTGTATTAATGCAACTTAACTTTGTATGTTGAATTATGCATGTTGAACTTGTGTCTGAAACTGTACTGATAGCCTGCTTCTGTGATTTAACCCTTTTGCATTTAGACATATTTAACATTCTTGAACTAATAACCTTTAACTTTAAGAGAACATTTATAGACTGCTTTACCCAGTTTTTAAAATTAAACCAAAGATTTACTGATGTTTTGACTGTAGCAGTATTACTTGACACGTTTATACAACAGGTATGGAAATGACTTTTATTGATGAATTTAAACTTTTTGAGCTGTTAACTAAAAAGTGTATATCAAGTCTTACATAACTATGGTTCTGGAAGAATGTGTGTCATTGTCTGTAGCTTATTAACCTTTTTCTTGCTTTTTGGCTGTGTGATGTCACACTGGTGCTGTGCACTTTGGTTAACAGCTGCGTTGACTATATGTAGAGATTGTCTGTGGTGTCCATTTTCTGCATTAAGTAGTGCTGCCTTACTGAAAAGTCTTTTCTGTAATGAAAAACTGTACTGCAGTCATTTCTGGATTATTCTGTATAGAGTTTGCAGTGTTTATTTAGGAAAAAACACTGGTTTGCTGCTGAAAAGTCTTATGAAACATTTGCTGTCACTATAAACAGTTAATGAAACCTTGAAGTTAAGCTGGCTGCTGCACTAAAACTGTACTTGAAAGGATTACTTAACTGCAGCTGTTTCTGTTGAAGTTACATGTAGTTGAATGAAACACTAAGTGCTTTACTGGAATGAAAACACTGTTATTCCGTAGTCTGTAGAACACATGTAGTTGAACGAAACACTGCTATTTTGTAGATTTTTTGTAGAACACACATAGTCTGACTGCTGATGCAAGGTTCTAACACAAGCTAAAGATATCACCATTCCTCTCAACTGAAATTACAAATGAATGCTTATCATTTCTTCCTGCTCCTAGAACTATCTGCACTGTAAAAATAAATGTAAATTTACAGGGTTCAAAAATATTTTAAAGTATACACTCCTTCATAATCTGCGGTGCTGTGCAAATCCACAGAACTGCACAGCATCTGATTCTAGTGTACATTATGCTTTTATTTTCAAGTTTCTTATGTGCCACTCACTCTACCTACTTGTCAAACATTCTATCATATATGAGGAAGAAAAAAAGATTAAGGGCATAACTCTCAACCAGTCAGGGACACATCTAGGAATAACCAGGGGCACTTAAAATATTAGGCAATATTAGGTATTAGAACATTACCCCACCGCCGTGCAGGAATGGGCGTGACCTGCATGATTGACAGGGCAAGCTTGTGTGAGGTTGCATGCAAAATACGGCTGAGTGACAAGCCATGCAGATTATCCAGCGACCTGTTGAATATTCCATCTGTGACCATTTATTACCATTCTTTTTTCCCCCAAAATTTTTATTTTTAATTTTTCGATATACAGAAGACACGATGTTGCCATTCTTGAAATACGACCATTCCAAGCTAGTTATTTTGTGTCCTTTGATTAAGAGAGGTAAGGACAGGTTCAAGTATTAGTGGGACCGAAGGGCAGTATGTAAGCAATACTTTACACCCCCATCCTAACCTGCTTTTAATTGCTTTTGCAGGGGGCAGGAGCAGCTTTAGGCCAACTGGTGCCCTAGGCAAAAGGGCTCCACAGCGCCCCCAACCACACTACCCAATGCCCCCATCCTGATCTACCTACACCAAATAAATACTGGAAAAGTGCCCCTGCTAGAGTGGCGCCCTAGGCGGCGTCCTAGTTGGCCTATGCCTAAGGCCGGCCAGGGGGGCAAGCCCCCCTGCACCCCCACCTTTCTTACTGAACATGGAAGTCAGTTAATAATGACACACATTTTAGTTTCACAGTTCGCATAGTTGTTCAGATTTTGGGCGTTAAAAGATTGAACGGTATGTGTCAGTGTTAACAACTGGAACTATACGTTAAATGTTACAGTTCCAGGTTTGAACCTCTCATCTTAGTTACCGCAATGCACCGTCCCCCGAAATAAATGCAGTCAGACATTACAAATAAATAAAAGAACTCACATTTTGAAAAATACTATCTGCAGACCAACAGAATGACATGGGAAATTCTTTGCCATATAGGAAGTGGCACCGCAAATACTGGATGTCAAACAGCTAAGAAACAGTAACATTTAAAACAATACAAGGTAAAAGAGATCTGCTTCGTGCGTTCCTTCCTGCACAGAGGACTACAAATAGTTTAGGTTAGGTGTATGTTGTTATCTAGAATAGATAACGCGCACTTGCAGCAGCGCGTACATTCAACTACGCTGTTTTCAACTATTTGGTCACGTTGGGTATTTCATGTTTATTCACAGTAAGACTGGCAATTACACGGAAACGTACTGTGGTGGGCGGCGTTTGGGCGGTCCTTGCTACTGCCCATCTAGTGGGGTAATGTTCTAATACAAAACCAAATATTAGTACTATTAACTCGAGAGACTGACAGAACAAAAGAATACCAGTTAATATGCATTTTCTGAAAAAAAAAAAAAAGATAAACTATACCTTTATTTGCTGTCGTTATTTATTAAATGTAATTCACATCATTTTCCACAAAAGTGACCAGTTGTAAGCAGGATTAATAGGGGCAGAGCCGCAGAGCTAAAATTTAAGTCAAAATCAGGGTCAGAGGTAGACAGTACAGAGGCGATTACAATAATCACGTATCCAAGAAATGTAGCAGAACAGACAGTATAAGCCCTGCCATACTGAAACACTAAGTAAAATAAACAGCTATAAAACGTAAACAATGACTATTACTAATGCAATTCGTTCCATTGTTTATATTTTGACAAAAGTCGTGGTCAGAAAGCACGGAAAAAAGACGCAGTGACCAAATCCCATAAGCAGAGACAAACAAACTGAACTTCCACATACTCTTGCATGCCTTTGCTACAACCTTATTAACTGTTATGCTTTATACAGGTATTCAGTACTGCACGCGTTGCTCCTCACAGCTCACACCTCCAGTCCTTACCCATTGTGCAGCTACAGCACTTCTTTTCATTTCCAGCTCGGGACACGAAAAAATCAAAGTAAAACAACACAGTAAAACCTATAATATATACTATAACTCCAAACTAAACATATTAAGCCTGAATAAACTGTCGTCTAAATCAGAACGATCCTCGTGCTGTTTGATACCCCTGCTGTACTTTTTCCAGGACTAGGCGGAAAAGAGGAAATGACGTTCACTACAGAATGTAAACTGTTGGCATAAACCATGGTAACGGAGTTATTAGAAAGAGCTGGGGCTCGAACTCAGGTAATGAAACTTATGGCGTTGGCCAAAGGGCAGATGATCAAACTGCGGTCACTTTTCATTGATTTCCATTAGTTCAATGCGCCAATTCCGAGTTTTGCTCGATGATTGCTGAGCTGAGAGTATGCCTGTAACGTTGAGGAAGAATAAAACAGCTTCTGTAAAACGTGGGAGTACTGCAGCCTACTTCTTAATTTTACAGCGCTGAACGACTGACAGCGAAAGAAATTCACTTGTCCCGAGTAACGAAATAAATACCGCAGTGCTGAAATTATATGTTAAGCCATTAAAATGGGAGAATATGTGGACAAACGGAGCAGTAGAAACTGGATGTTTAGTCAGGAAGGAGCCTGATGGTTTTGCTTTATCGCATTTTGAAAACACTTGCTTGATTTAAAAAAGTGTAAACACGTAACTGTTTGCGTTTTCACTATAATAGTACTAAAATAGTTGTGAAGATGGCGACTGGAATGAGCTGGCAGCATTATTACAGCTCTGCTGGTGCTTCAGTTGGCACAGCAAAATTTGGATCCGCAAACTGTTCAGCTATGCCTCACCACCCGGGAGCAAACCTGGAGTATACTCAGGATCTTCATCTAAAGATGAGCAAGAAAATAGCCCAACTGACAAAGGTATGCACCCTGCCAAAAAATAAATGTCAATCCTGTGTGTTAGACTAATTTATTCTGTGAAGCTTTCCTGGCTGTTGTTCCAGGACACCAGCACACGATGCGCTGACACATGGACTTCCTAAATGTTAGGGATGTAGTCTAGGAATTCTGCTGCTGTAACGCACAGCTTATGTAAATTTAATACTACTGCACTAGCCTTAAATGTTGTCATCAGACTGATTCACTATTTGTGTTGTGATTTTTTTTTATCCAGGAACCTAGGCTGGCTGTGGTTTCCATTGGGGCTCTGGTGTTTTCGCTTAGGTTGTTGTATTTTTACTAACTGGCATGACCCTTCGGGTGTGGGGAGGAATATGTTTTTCTTGGGTGACAGGGGAGCTTGTTTTAGGTCACTTGCGGTAGAGTTACAAAGTATGCTAAACGGGATGAATTCAAACCCAAATCTACGCACTGCAGTTCTTCTACAGTTTATTATCTTAAAAGACCATTTTTGTTGTCTCTTCCTTTTCGAACGCCACACATGATAAGGGTACAAATAAACGGTCCACGGAGTACTGATATGCGCATGAAAATAATAAAAATAAGAGTCAAGACAGGCAATATGATTATGGAAAATGCATTTCCAAATTTGAAAAGATTAATAGAAACGCAGGACAAATATATATTCTTGCCTGCCGACGCATATCCATATTCCATGTTGAGTATGTGAAACATTTTCACTTTTTGTGATAATCATGAGATTTATTTAACTAAATTTAATTGTATCTGCTTGTTGAGACTAGCAGCCTCATTAATTCGTGGTGTAAATTTCATATTTGTTATGGAAATACTATAACATGTTATTAAATAGTAAAAAACGGGATAATATATGAACGATGTCTTGTTTTATAACGGCTTTCTTTATTTTGGTGTGCATGCTATATTATTGTGCT
This sequence comes from Protopterus annectens, assembly GCF_019279795.1. Taxonomy (NCBI): domain Eukaryota; kingdom Metazoa; phylum Chordata; order Ceratodontiformes; family Protopteridae; genus Protopterus; species Protopterus annectens. The sequence goes on along the minus strand of NC_056726.1, from coordinate 256,953,645 downwards.
TGTGTTTTAGGTCCCTTCCTGCTCACTCTGCCATTTGTGTTTTCTAATGGGGCTTTGGTGTTTTCGCTTAGTTTGTTGTGGTTTGTTATTAACTGGTGTGTCAGAATGTTTTGGTTTCTGACCATTTGCGACTTGTTGCTGCTACATTTTAGCTGTTTAAGTAACTAAGGTGTTTCATTCAGTGTGTGTGGCCATTTTGTTTGCACATTTTTCTGAAGTAAGAGATATAAAAGTTATTTTATAATTATTTTTCAGTAGACCTGGCTCGTGATTTATCCAGGTTTCAGTCTTTATTATTAATTCAGAGAGTATATCGCATTTTCTTTCCTATGTTAACACATTTTTATTTAAGACTAAGTTGTTGGTTTGCAGTGTGTGGGTTTGGATGACTCTGCTGTCCAGTGTACACCTAAAACTAATAAGCATGGACAATGCTGCACAAGATGCAGAACCAAATAATCAAGAGCTTCCAGCCTTTATTTTGTAGTCTGCTTTGATGTGAAGATGAGAAATCCAATATATTAATAATATGAAATCATTCAGAAGTTTGTTTTCATAGTGACAACTTATTAATTTGCATCATAGTTAATTTGTTGAGATTTACAGCTGTGATTCCAGGTTGTTAGGGTATTAAGTGACTGTAGTCAACATTATGCTTTTTAGAGGTTAGGGTGGATTTTGAGGTGTGGGAGCTGACTTCTGTTTATTATTAATTAGAAACTTATCTGGTAAAAGAACTGCATCTATTACGCATTGCAGTCTTAGTTCAGAATGAGTCCTGATGATCTGATCAGTATACATTTTTTCTAAACAGCCCCTTAAATCTGGTTTTATTTTAGACAATTTCAGAAAGAGGATCAGATGCTAATTGGAGCAGAGTACCAAAATGAATTTGTGCGTAGTTACCCACTTTACAGGTATTGCATGTATGTGTTTCACTTGTTTGTGTTTTTACAAGTGGGACCATTTTACCTTGGTGAATAGTATATTGTCTTATTTCTGAATTCCTGTTGTGTTGTGACTGTAAATATTAGTTGGGATTCTTTTTCTAGTGTTGTAACACAAGCTACTAATACCAATGTTTTGAACATTTACTTTTAATTCATATCGGATGGTGAAATAATCAAGCTCTTTTTTCATGGTACAAGGACTGTGAGGAAAATAGAACTGTCATTAGAATGTTTTATTAAATTTGCTTTTTGCTTTATTTCATTTCACTCATTGGCTGTGTTACCTTTATCTGTCATTAATTAACATTCCCCATTCAGATGCACCAAAATAACACTTCAACTGCATATAAAGCAGTTCATGTATTTGATCAAGTTAAAATTGAAATCAGGTAGACCTGGATGATTGTGTATTATTTTCTAACTCTGAAGACTCATTTGTTCATCTATTCATTCATTAATTCATTACAGTTATGTGGGTGAACTGGTCTCAAGACCCTTTTCAGTCATGACCTTGGCCAAGCTGTAGTCACATGCCAACAGTAATATTAGTTATGCTTTTCATTATAAAACACATGAGACTCAACTGTAACATGTTGATATACTTGTTGAAATATTGTATGCACTGCAGCATCACACTACATTTCCAGGGAATTAATATAGCCATTATATGTTCAGATTAATTGGTTTATAATTTTTTCATCATATCTATATTCTTTTTGTGTTCGTAATGCAAACTGTTCTGTCAGTGTAGCATTTGATGTAGAAATATAAACTAAATATGGCCAAGTTGCACACCTTTAGCCTAAACAAATTTATAGGGTCATAGGTTGCTACTGGGTGATAGACCAGTTTAGCCTTTTGAATCTTAGCCAATGCAGTCCCACTGATAGATTCAATTCATTACTTTTTCTGCCATTAAGGGTAGGGGGGCCTAGGTCTCTGACAAGTTTGTATTTATCTTCCATTTCTCTAAGTTAAATTTAAAGATAGTGAGGGATATGTTTTGTTTTATAGAAAGGAGGATGGAATTTGTTCCAAAATTGAGGGATTTTTTTTTTTTGGGAAATGTATTAACCACACCAGCAAGTACTGTCATATACATTTTGGCCTCTTGATTTTATATTTCTGTGTTACTACCAGTTTTATGGATATGTAATAGATCAACCAAGACTGGGTCATTTACAGCTTTGTTGAAGAAGCATGCATCACCCTGCAGGAGTCTGTATGAAACGGAGAACAGAGATGAGACATTTAGATACTCTGGGTAACACAGTGGGCTCATACAAAAGATTTATTTTGGTGAGGAACCTGTTTTTTTCAGATTGGGTTAGATGTTTGGACAGATACATATCAAAGGCACATTGCATTCTAGTATGGGCTTAATCATGGACAAGTAGATGGGAGTGATGAACTTTATACATTAAGAGGTGATGGTTTTAGTAATCAGCTAATTTATTTATTTACTTGGTGTTTGTTTTACGGGAAAGTCTGACTGGATCATGCGGTACCCATTTTCAGCAGAGGTCCGTGGAGAAAAGCTCCAGATGACATTGATTTAATGATAATTAATTAATTAATTACATTTAATTAATGATAATTGACATAGCCACTGTTTTAGGAAAGACATCTATGTTGTGGTCAGAGGAGAGTTTGTTATCTGCAAAGGGTTGTTGTTGTTATTGTTGTTATTATTATTTATTTGTCTTTATTTACCAGGAAAGTCTGACTGAGTAATACCCATTTTTAGCAGAGGCCTGTAGAGAAAAGCTCCAGCTGCTTACATTGCATTATACTAAGGTCCAGTTAAACACAGAGTAGTTACATTTCTATTTACATTTATATGCAAGAAGTAGTTAACATGTATATACATTGTAAAATTTTTATAGAGGTGGAAGTTACTAAAGAGAAAGCCCACGTACAACTTAGTGGATTGTACAGGCAGCAGTTATATATAAAAATGTTTTATCATTTCAGTGAGAGGTTGATTGTAATCTGTTTAAGGAGAATATTTGTGGAGAGTATCGTACAATGAACACAGTATCAACCTTGTGATGAGCATGTGGAGGACATGGAATTGCATAAGATGTTTTATTAGTGGTTTAAAACTTCTGAGTTTGTCGGAGACTCTTACTTGTTTGGGGATAGTATTCCAGAGTTTAGCAATGTATTGGGAATAGAACGAGTCTCCTATAACATTATTTGACTTACTTGTAAGTAATAAGAATTTGTTACTACAGCAGAGGTCTCTTGCTGGACACTAGGTCAGTAGTAAGTTATGTAGTGCAGGGCATTTTTCTGGATGATGAATGAGTCTGTGTGCTGTAGTTAGTTGGGAAGGTGCCCAAGTCTTTAACAACAGTTTCTATTTTAAGAGGGCATTGTGATATGTATGTGAGAGTTCCTGCTTCCCGTTCTGCATGATAATACATTTCTGGCTTCTTTTGATCCTAACTTCATGACGGTGTGTGAGTTAGGCCCTATTAGAAGATCCAAATATCTTCAGGGAGGTTGATGATGGCTCCAGGTTTACAATCATCTCTGAACTTGGTTAGCCAGAGGATTTTTATATCAGATTTGCCACTAGAGAAGTAGATGCCAAATAGAAGTAGTTCCAAAACGGAGTCATGGTGTACACCACTGGTGATGAGTCTCTTTATTGATGTTTACAGGTTTCTGTTAAGTGAAATACAGGTTTCATCCTAAAGAAGTACTTGGAAATGTTTCATCTGTGCTGTGACAAGCTGCTCCGGGGACAGATAAAATTTTGATGAATGATATTTCGCCTTTTGTAAGATTAAATGGAGGGCTAAGCTGAAGGAGTATATTTTAATTCCATAAAGTGTAATCAAATGGTTTTCTTTTCAGTGCATTGGCTGGGGGGGGGCAGTATCTATTATTTAGAACTTTGAAGACTGATATGTTGAAAGCTAAATAGTCTCATGCAGTAACTAACTTGCAGTTGGCTATGGATGTTAGGGTAAAATGGTGTTGCTTATGTGGGTAAATAATATGGATCTGAATATTTTATTCCCTGCTGTTTGAAGATATGATGCATGTTGTCCTGAATTTAGGGCTGTCATTAGTAATACATATTCTAAATGAGGGATAAGTACAAATCAAAGCATTTTTCCTAGGAAAAGAATGTCTTCAACTCCTAGATGCATTTTAATGATTCTTTCTTATTAAGTTAAGATTTAACTAGAACCAGAAGATGAAACTAACAAGTTTTAAAAATAAAAGAAATAAGTAAACTGGTCAATGGTTAAATAAAACTGAAGCCCAGACACATAAAACATCAAGTATCTAAAAGTGACAATTGGCCATTAAAGTCTTATATTTTGGAGATGTCATTCGTCATTTTCAGAGATGCTGAGGAACATGTGACTGTTTCGTTTTGTTGCAATTGATAAGAACTGCATTTGCTAGATACTGTGGATGAAAAATGTAAAATTCTGAAGGCTACACAGTGTTTTATGTTTTGCTGTTGGCAAGAGCTGTGGTTGTAAAGCACTGCATTGTATGTAAAATGCTCAGAGAATCATGGAATTTCAGCAGTTGGAAGGGTTGGTACCCGATTTTTTTGTAAGTACAGCTTGATAATCAGCTTGTTTAACACAATGAGTAAAGCACACAAAAGTATAACACACTTATTCAGTGTGAAAGACTATGATAACTATGGATGGCAAGTGGTTAAATTAGTAAAATAAGTGCATCCTGCTTCATATAGGCAATTTAAGAATATTGTCTTGTCGAACTGGATAAGACCTTTCTCTGTAGCTGACAAGAACATGGGTTCATAGGTGGTTACTAGGCTAATGGCCCTGGAGCCTTTACAAGCCTAGCCTATAGGATAACCCTGACATCATGCCACCCAAGCTCATTTCCCAATGCCTCTGTCGAGTAGAGCCACTGGAGTGATCCCTGGGGTGAATTTTCTATTTCCCATCCACTCATTAAGATTTCTCTTGAAGAGGGCCAGTGAGGTGCTCTGCTTGACATGTATGGGAAGTCTGTTCCATAGCATGGGCAATCTCTGGGTTATGAACCGGTCCCTCCAGCATGTTCTGTTGATTGTAGTAATGAGGTTGAGGTCTCTGGAGCGTGTGGTGCAGAGGGATTGGGATTTCTTTAGATGTAACATTTCTAACAGAGCTGGGTCAGACATGGCTTTGTAAGTCAAGCCGAGATTGCCTCTAAGTAGGCGATATGAGACAGATAATAGTTGGAGTTTTTTGAGTCTGTCCATATAGGAGAAGTGTTTAAGGCTTAGGATCGATCCTCTTTGCGAGGTAGTTTTGTGGCCTCTCCATTTGTTGTAGGTGTCTAGTGAGGTACATGCGAAATGGGGGCGTTGTACTCGATGATTGGCCTAATGAGGGAAGAGTAGAGAGAGACAACGACCTCTTTCTTCGAGGATGAAAACCCTTAGGAATGTGATCTGCCACATAGAAGGACTTTCTGACCACAGAGGCGTTGTGGTGGTCAAAAGAGAGGTTGCTATCAGATCTCTTATAATACCTTCTGTGTTCAGTGGACTACCATTGATGTGGTAATTCATGGGAGCCGGGTTTTTCCTAAAGGGGATGACGGCACTTTTTTTGGCATTGAGCTTAAGGCCATGGTTCTGACACCAGTCATTGGTCTCAGTGAGGCCTTTCTGTAGGATGTCAAGATCACATGGGGAGTTAATAATGCTCCCAACTTACAATCGTCTGCGAATTTTGTCAGTCAGAGTCCCTTTGTGTTGGCCCGGACTTCAGAGAAGTAGATACCAAACAGGAGAGGATCCAGGACCGAACCCTGTGGGACTCCACTCATGACTGGTTGGCAGTCTGACTTGGAGTCAGCTACTTTCACACTCTGGGTTCTGTGAGCCAGTTTGCAACCCACCTAGTGATATAGGGATTGATGCCTAGCTTAGTGAGTTTTTCTATGATTCCTGAGTGGGGATGGTATCAAAGGCCTTGGCCAGATCAAAGTAGGCTGTATGAACCACCTTGCTTTCATCCACAGCTCTGGTGACTGACTCAAAGAAGTCGACCAGGGTGAGCAGGCATGCTCTACCCTTCACAAAACCAAACTGTGTGGGATCCAGAGTTTGGAGATTCCCTATATCCTTGTTGATTAGGTCCATGATGATGTGTTCCATAGCTTTGCATGTCAGACTAGTCAGGCTAGTGGGGCAATAGTTCAGGGTCTATAGTCACTCCTCCTTTGTGGAGAGGGATGACTGTAGCACTGCACCATTCAGTAGGGACAAAGCCTGAGGTGAGGCTGTGATTGAACAGGGCATACAGGTGAGGTGCCAATTCACTCTGTAGTTCATGCAGAACACAGCCAGGGATATTGTCAGGTCCCATAGAAGCTGTATTCTTGGCCTTGAACAGTGCTGTGCAGCAATAATACTGGGTGCCTGGCAGTCTACTGGTATTGTGATTGCTCCTTTGGGGAGAAGGGGTAAAGTTGGCACTAAATCTGTCAGCCAGCATATTGGCAATATATTTTGGCTCTGTATAGAAGGTACCACTGTGCAGTAGCTCAGAGCAAATCTGGGTACTGCTGTGGAGATTCTTTACATAACTATACAAGGCCTTGTGGTTGTCTTTTACTATCTGCTGCAATTCTGTTTTCATAGCTAGCTTTAGGGGATTTGATAAGGGATCTCAACTTTTTGTTGAGGCTGATAAGGGAATTTTTCCAGTCTTGGGACTTTGCCTTATTTCACATCAGTTTCCTCCTTTTGTTATAGAGTTGTTTATGGCAGGGGACCACCAGATTGGCTTGCTTTTTTTGGGGGAGAGCGTCTTGGTTCTATTGGGTATGGCAAGATCCTTGTATTTGTGTACATGTTCATACAGTGCATTGGTGTATGATTCAGCGGTCATGCAACTATTCTCCATTTGCATGGGTGCCGTGAAGTTAGCCACCTCTGTTTTTAGGAGCCCAAAGTTAGCTTTGGAGAAGTTTTTAATGATGGTTACCTGTGCGGGTGCAGTGGGAGGGATGTGGATTTCCAACGTGATTTAGTTTGTGGTCAGATCTAACCAGGGAGGAGTTGACTATTGGTGTAGAGCAACTGTTGCCCATGTTAATAATGACCAGGTCAAGGATGTTGCTACCTCCTAGTGGGGGTAAAAATGAGCTGGTCCAGGACATCGGAATTAATGAATTCCAGGAAACGTTGGGCAAGTGTATTGGTACATGAGTAGTTTTCCCAGTTAATGGAGGGGTAGTTGAAGTTGCCCAGTATGAGAGTGTTAGATTAGACCCTAATATTCTCCAAGGTGCTTAGGAATGTGGAGTGTGAGTCTTGGGACATGGTTGGGGACTTATAGCAGGCTGCGACCTGAATCACTGTCTTACCCAATGTTACCTGCACCTGAAATATCTCGTAGGTTCATAGGTAGGTACTAGGCTATCGGCCCTGGGGCCTATACAAGCCCAGCCAAAAAGGTACCCTGGCTATTGTCACCCAAGAAAATTATTTTCCTGTGCCACTGTCGATCAGAGCCACAGTGGTGATTCCCCAGGGTGAATTTCCTATTTCCCATCCAATCATCAAGATTTTTCTTGAAGAGTGCTAATGTGGAGCTTTGTTTGATATAGATAGGTGGTTTATTCCAGAGTATGGAAAGTCCCTGGGACAGGAATCTATCCCTCCGGCATGTTCTGTTTATTGTGGTGACAAGGGTTAGGTCCCTAGAGCATGTAGCTCGGAGGGATGGGAATTTCTTTAAGTGGAGCATGTCCAACAGCTTTGAGTTTGACATAGCTTTGTATGTTAGGCAGAGATTACCTTTAAGTAGGCGATATGCGACTGAGTAAAGCTGGAGTTTTTTGAGACGGTCTGTGTAGGGCATCTGTTTGAGTCCGGTAATCCTCTTTGTGAAGTGTTTCTGCGGCCTTTCCAGTTGTTGTAGATGTCTTGTGAGATACATGCCAAAAGGGGCGTTGTACTCTATAATGGGTCTAATGAGTGGTGAGTAGAGGGGAACAATGGCCTCCTTTTTTCTGGATGAGGAACCTTTTGTGATGAGGTGTGCCACGTAGAAGGATTTCCTGACTACTGTGGTGATGTGATTATCAAAGGAAAGACTACTGTCCACCTGTGTGCCAAGGTCTCTTATCACAATTTCGGTGTTAAGTATACTACCGCCTGTGTTGTAGTTCATGGGTACAGAGTTTTTACCAAAGGGGATGACAATGCACTTTCTGGCATTGAGCTTGAGACCATGGCTTTGACATCAGGCATTTGTCTCAGTGAGGCCCTTTTGTAGGATGTCCACATCGTTAGGAGTTTCGATTATGGCTCCTAGTTTGCAGTCATCTGTGAACTTCATTAGCCAAAGACCTTCTGTGTTAGACTGTACATCAGAGAAGTAGATACCAAACAGGAGAGGACCCAGGACTGAGCCCTGTGGTACTCCACTTGTCACTGGTCTGAAGTCGGATTTGGAGTCTGCTACTTTTACAGTGTGGGTTCTGTCAGTGAGCCAGTTGGCCACCCATCTTGTGACACAGGGATTTATACCTAGTTTAGTGAGTTTATGTATAATTCCAGAGTGGTGGATGGTGTTGAAAGCCTTGGCAAGATCTAGATAGGCTGTGTGAACCACCTTACCCTTGTCAACGGCTTTGGTGCATATGATGCATTATGTTGGGCTACCAGTCTGGAGTTGTGCACATCCTTTATGAATATGGAAACACCACTGCCTTTGGAGCTTCGGACCAAGTTCTGGGGCCGAAAGGTGTGGAACGAGTTATCGCCTGGTTGTGCAGGGGTGCTTTCTGCTGCTTTGAACCAGGTCTCTTACAGCACAAATGTCGATGTTCTCCATTTTAAGGAGTGCTTTGAGTGAGTGCATTTTGAGATTTAGACTTCTAGCATAGAACAGCATGACCCTCAGATTACATTTGTTTGTAACTGTCACTGTGGTAATTTGGTCTTTGGAGCACCTCCTATAAAAGGCACTATAGGGGTGGCAAAAACCTTGGCCAGTATCCGGAAGCCCAGGAGTGACAGATGCAGGTCATTTCTGGCAAAGCATTGAGGTTTGTCAATCATGTTATCCCAGGCAGACAGATACTGGATCCCCTTAGAATGACACCAGAAACTTAGCCAGTTGTTGAAATCAGTCATTTTCTGCTTGTACTGTGGTATCATTCTGGGTGATGGTAGGATGCTGCTCAGGGCTAGGGTCATATCTGGGCTGCATAATCTGAGAGCTTCTCCATGTATATTTTCATGTAGTCTAGGGAGGTACGTCTCGGGTCATTCACACCCACATGTACAATGACAGAGTCATATTTCTATCTGTTGTTGAGGGACCTGAGGGCGTGCATTATGTGGCGGATCCTGGCACCTGATAGGCAGCTGACTTTTACTTAGTGGGACATCAGTGTGCCTCACTATCTAGTCACCTGTGACTAGTGTGTTGGGCATGCTATTTTGCCTAAGGGACTTTGAGTGGCACACAGTTTAGGAAAGTTATGTGTCTCATGATTATTGTTGTGTTGTAGTGGTCGAGTGCATTTCTGCCTTGGAGGTCTCTGCTGTTTGGGTAGATTTTTATTGAGAGCCTCTGTGAAGATGTGAAGAACATGTGGGTATTAGCAGCACAGTGGTTCAGTAGTTAATATTTATTCCATACAACTTTAAAATGCAGGGATACTATTTCTGTTTGGTTTTACAACATGTGCATTTTCACTGTAGCTAGAAATTGTGTGTGTGTGTGTGTGTGTGTGTGTGTGTGTGTGTGTGTGTGTATATACATACACACATGCATATGTATGTATACATATTTACATACGTATACAGTTAAGCAACACTTAATCAAAAATATCAGGACACGCAGGTTTGGTTTGAAGAGATAGGGTAGAATGTCTGTGTCTTTCAAACCTTCAGTGAGGAGAACACATTTTCCAAAACCCTCCTTACTTTATAGAACCTCCTTCAAGGTCACTGAAATTAATGAAATGGGGTAACATTTCCCCTTTTAAAAAAATAATGAAATGTTCCATTTGGCAAAATTGTACTTTTCAGATTATACACACACACACACACACACACACACACACACACACACACACACACACACACACACACATTTATGCATTTACACACACGTATGTGTGCAAAGTGTGTGTGTGTGTGTGTGTGTGTGTGTGTATGTATATATGGATCTAGGACGCTTGATCGAAAGATCAAACGTCCAAATCCATTTAGGGCAAGCATACTTGTGTGAAAGTGCTTTTCACCAAAGAAGCACTTTCACGTAAGTATGCCTGTTGTCGAGGCTGTACTACGGTGCAGATAAGGGAAGTTCCTTTTTCCCCACTGTAGTGTGGTCTCTGAGGGAGAATATTAAGGTAGGGGGTAAATGTAGTGTTTTTTTTTTTTTTTTATTAGCACGCTTTAACGAAAGTGCTTTTTCGATGAAAGCGCTTTCATTAAAGTGTGTTCGGTGGCTACGGATTCGGACATTTGATCTTTCGATCAAATGTCCTAGATCCATATATATATATATATATTTATATATATATTTATATATATATATATATATATATATATATATATATATATTTATGTATATTTATATATATGTGTGTGTGTGTGTGTAGCAGTGGATATAAAAAAATGTACACACCCCTGTTAAAATGCCAGGTTTTTGTGATATAAAAATGAGATCACAATACATCATTTAAAAACTTTTCCCACCTTTAATATGACCTATAACCTGTACAATTCAATTGAAAAACAAATCTGTTAGGGGAAAATATAAAAAATAAAAAATGTACAATAAGCTGGTTGCTTAAGTGTGCACACCCTTAAACTAATACTTTGTTGAAGCACCTTTTGATATAATTACAGCATTCAGTCTTCTTGGTTACACACCTGCCATCAATTAAAGAGACTCTGGTGAACTCCAAATAAAGTTCAGCTGTCCTAGTAGTTTTTTCTGACATTTACTCAGTTGCCTACTACAGCAAAAGCCATGGTTTGCAGAGAGCTTACAAAGCATCAAAGGGATCTCATTGTTGAAAGGTATCAGTCACGAGAAGGGTACAAAAAAATTTCCACAGCATTGGATATACCATGGAACAAAGTGAAGACAGTCATCAAAAGTGGAGAAAATAAAGGGCAACAGTGACATTGCAATGAACTGGATATCCCTCCAAAATTGATGAAAAAAACAGACGAAAACTGGTCAGGGAAGCTGCCAAGAGACCTACAACAACACTGAAGGAGCTGCAGGAATTTGTGGCAAGTACTGGTTGTGTAATACATGTGACAACAATCTCCCATAGTCTTCATTTGTCTGGGCTATGGGGTAGGGCTGCAAGACGGAAGCCTTTTCATACATAGAAAAACATCCAGGCCAAGCTAAAATTTGCAAAACAGTAAATCAAGTCTCCCAAAAGCATGTGGGAAATTATGTTGTAGTGTGATGAGACCAAGGTTGAACTTTTTGGCTACAGTTCCAAAAGGTACATTTGGCGCAAAAACATCACTATGCATCACCAAAAGAACACCATCCCCACGGTGAAGCATGGTGGTGGCATTATCATGCTTTGGGGTTGCTTTTCTTTAGTTGGAACTAGAGCTTTATTCTAGGTGGAGGGAGTTATGAATAGTTCCAAATACCAGTCACTTTTGGTCCAAAATCTTCAGACGTCTGCTAGAAAGCTTAAGATGAAAAGGCATTTCACCTTTCAACATGACAATGACCTGAAGCATACATCCAAATTAAGAACAAGGTAAAATATCCAAAGGCTTTGGATAACATAACCAAACTTCCTGCCTGCAATTACCTCCCCAGCTAAATCATTAACTAAGTATGCTGGGTACCCCCTTTCATTGAAAAGTTGCTTCAAATAACTGACCTCATCAAGGAAAAACTCCAATGTACTACACATCCTAGAGGCACATATGAATTGCCCTTTCACTATCCCTTTCTTCTGGTGAAAGGGGTGACCACTATTGAAGTGCAAATAAGAGTTAGAGAAAGAGCTTTTCCTATATACTTTAGATTGAAAGGTACAATTAATAACATCCTTAAAAAGAGCAACATCAAGATAATTCAAATAATCACTGTTAACACTGTGAGTGAATGCTAAAAAGGGAGTAGTAGAGTTAATGTAGCCCATGAATTCCAAAAACTGGTCCAAGGTGCCATCCCATAAAAGGCAGATGTCATCAAGGTATCTTTGATAGTGGATAATATGTTGAGCCCAATTTGTAGAAAAGATGAATTTGCTTTCCCAGTGGTGTAGTACAATATTGGCATAGCTAGAAGCACAAGCCGTGCCCATTGCTACACCCTTCTTTTGTTTGTAGAAATCTCCCTTAAAATAAATAAAATTATTGTCCAGGACAGTTTCCATGAACTCAACTAATAATCCAATCATGTTAGCCCCTAGACTAGATTCAGAAGTTAGAGTGTCATTAAACCATAAGCCCACGTCATGAGGAATACTAGGAATACTAGGAATACTAGGAAATAGATCAACTATATCAATAGTTACCATCAGTAAATCTGGTTTGTAAAAATTTTTTTAGCTATGCCAATATTACCCATTATCAAAGATACCTTGATGACATCTGCCTTTTATGGGATGGCACCTTGGACCAGTTTTTGGAATTTATGGGCTACATTAACTCTACTACTCCCTTTTTAGCATTCACTCACAGTGTTAACAGTGATTATTTGAATTATCTTGATGTTGCTCTTTTTAAGGATGTTATTAATTGTACCTTTCAATCTAAAGTATATAGGAAAAGCTCTTTCTCTAACTCTTATTTGCACTTCAATAGTGGTCACCCCTTTCACCAGAAGAAAGGTTCATAGGTTCATACTAGGCTATCTGCCCTGGGGGAATTATAAGCCTAGCCCGATTCTGCATGGCTTACACCACCCCTTGATTTGAGTATACTGTGCCCTTTTTAAGGTTTAGTTTACTGTGCCTCTGTCTAATAGTGACACGGGAGTAATCCCTGGCACAAACCTACGATCCCCCATCCACCTATCGAGATTCTTCTTGAAGAGATTCAGTGAGGTGCTCTGCCTCACATGAACTGGAATTCTATTCCAGAGCGAAGGGAGCCTCTGGGTTATGAACCTGTCCCTTCAGCAAGTTCTATTTATTTCTGTGCTGAGGTTCAAGTCCCTCGAGCGTGTGGCTCTAAGGGATTTAGATTTACTGATGTGGAGCATGTCCATTAATTCTGGATTTGACATAGCTTTGTATGTCAGGCATCGATCGCCTCGAAGTAGGTAGTATGCAACTGAGTAGAGCTGGAGTTTTTTTAACCGAGAAGCATATGGCATCTGTTTGAGACCCTTGATCCTCTTGGTGAGATACTTTTGGGGTCTTTCTAATTGCTGCAGGTGTCAGGTAAGGTACATCCCAAAAGGGGCATTGTATTCTATGATGGGCCTGATGAGGGATGAATAAAGGGGCACGATTACCTCTCTTGATCTAGATGTGAAACCCTTCGTGATGAGGTGGGCTATGTAGAAGGTCTTTCTAACCACTTTGGCAATGTGGTTTTCAAAGGAGAGATTGCTATCAACTTGGGTCCCCAGGTCCCTAATAACTTTCTCTGTACTTAATGGGTTTCTGCCTATGTGGTAATTTGTGGGCACATTGTTTTTGCCAAAGGGTATGACTATACATTTTTTGGCATTTAGCTTTAAACCATGGTGCTGGCACCAGTTATCTGTCTCTGTGAGACCTTTTTGAAGGATGTTTGCATCAGCTGGAGAGTCGATTATGGCGCCCAGTTTGCAGTCGTCTGCAAACTTGGTGAGCCATAGTCCTCCCACGTTTGCCTGTACCTCGGAAAAGTATATACCGAACAAGAGTGGTCCCAGGACAGAACCCTGTGGGACGCCACTTGTGACCGGTTTCAAGTCTGACATGGCTCCAGCATCTCTCACTCTGTGGGTTCTGTCTTTGAGCCAGTTTGCGACCCATCTTGTGACATAGGGGTTTATATTTAAGCTGGATAGCTTTTCTATGATGCCCGAGTGGGGTATTGTGTCAAATGCCTTTGCAAGGTCAGGATAGGCTGTGTGGACTACCTTCCCTTCATCTATGGCTTTGGTGACTGTTTCGAAGAAGTCAACCAGGTTCAAAAGGCAGGATCTGCCCTTGACAAAGCCAAACTGGGTAGGATCTAGTGTCTGTAGGTCCCCAATGTCTTTGTTTATGAGCTCCATGATGATCCTCTCCATAGCCTTGCAGACTAAGCTAGTCAGGCTTATGGGGCAATAGTTTCCAGGGTCCGTAGAGGCTCCACCTTTGTGGAGTGGGACCACTGTTGCTGTGCGCCATTCTGTGGGCACATATCCTGTAGTGAGGCTGAGATTGTATAGCTGTTTTATTTGAGGGATTAGTTCCTCTTGGAGTTCATGTAGGACGCAAACTGGGACGCCATCTGGTCCCATGGAAGCAGTGTTTTTTGCTTTGGAGAGGGCAGCCTTCACCTGAGCATCAGAGATGTTTGGGAGGCAGCCCTTTGCCGGGATAGATACTTGCTCTTTTGGGGGGGGTGGAGAAGTTTGCACTGAACCTGTCTGCCAGGATATTGGCGATGTCTGTGGGTTCAGTGTATTTTTTGTCGTTTAGAATCAACTCAGAACAAGTCTGGGAGTTGCATCCCAGGTTCCTAACATAACTGAAAAAAGCCTTATGATTGTCTTTGGTGCCCTGTGCAATTTTTCTCTTGAAGCTGGCCTTGGAGGATTTTATGAGGGATCATAATTTTTTGCTAGTACTGATCAGAGATGCCTTCCCTATTAGGGATTTTGCTCTATCATGTAGTAGCTTCCTCCTTCTGTTGAACAGTTTATTTATGGCAGGAGTCCACCAGACTGGACGCCTGCCTTTGGATGATTGGGTCTTGGTTTTGTTTGGGATAGCATGATCCATGCATTCCTGGAGATGTCCGTAGAATGCGTTTATTTAGGATTCTGCAGTTTGGGCCGTAGTTTCCACTGGCCCTGGGGCCTTGAAGGATTCCACTTCGGTTTTGAGAAGTGAGAAGTTCGCTTTTGAGAAGTTTTTCACTGTGGTTTTCTGTGCTGGGGGTGGGGTCGGGATGTGGATATCCAGTGAAATTAATTTATGGTCTGATCTTACCAATGAGGGATATACTTCTGGTGTGGAGCATAGAGTCCCCATGTTGGTAATGATCAGGTCTAGTATGTTGTCTCATCTTGTGGGAGTGGTGACTAGTTGTTCCATAGCATTTGAGTTTATAATTTCCAGGAACCTTTGGGCTAAGGTGCTGGGGCTTGAGTAGTGCTCCCAGTCAATGTTTGGGTAGTTGAAGTCACCCAATATAATGGTGTTCGGAGAGATCTTAATGCTCTCCAATGTTTTCAGGAAAGCCGAGTGGGATTCCTGACTTTGAGAGGGTGGTCTGTAGGATGATATAAACTGAAAAGCAGTCTTGCCCACTATTAGTTGCACATGGATGGTCTCCGATACTTCGTGCAATGCCACTAACCTGGAGGTGTGGATATCCTTGATAAATATGGAAACTCCCCCTCCTTTTGTGGTTCGGTCCGGGTTTTGGGGGCGAAAAGCATGATATGAGGTATAGCCTGGTAGTGCTGGGGTGCTCTCTGGAGCCTTGAACCAGGTTTCTGTCACTGCACAGATATCGATGTTCTCCATACTGAGGAGAGCTTCGAGTGCGTGCATCTTGAGGTTAAGACTTCTGGCGTTAAGCAGCATTACCCTTAGTTTCTTGTTCCTTGTGCTGTCTATGGGGGTGGGTTTGACTTTTGAGCCTTGCCTAAAAAAGGCCCTATGGGGGTGGCAAGAGCCTTTGCCAATATCCGAAAGCCCAGTGGTGACAGGTGCAAGCCTTCCCTAGCGAAGCAACGTGGCTTGTCGAGCATGTCATCCCAGGCTGACAGACACTGGATCCCCTTTGAATGACACCAAAATTTTAGCCAATTGTTAAAATCGATCATTTTGTCTTTGTACTGTGGCATCATTCTAGGTGAGGGTAAGATGCTGCTTAAGGTCAGGGTCATACCAGCCTGGGCTACATGATCAGAGAGCTCCTCTATGTCTCTTTTCATGTAGTCCAGGGAGGTACATCTCAGGTCATTCACACCAGCATGTACAATGACCGAGTCATATTTGTATTTGCTTTGGAGTGACCTGAGTGCTTGCGTTATGTGGCGGATCCTAGCACCTGACAGGCAGCTCACCGTGACCTTCTCTTTATTCAGCCTGGTGAGCGGGACGTCAGTGTGTCTGACAATAGAGTCACCTATTACAAGAGTATCAGGTGTGTTATTCAGCCTTAAGGGCTGTGGCTGCTTGGCACACTGACTTTGTGGGCTATGTGTTGTGCGTGTTTTGTTTTGAGGTAGCGTTTGCTTGGATGTCTGCTTTGGAGGTCTCTGTTGCTTAGGTAGATTTTTATTTAGAGCCTCCCAGTATGTTTTTGTGTATTTATGTGTTTGGTTCGTTGATGTGGTGGGACTATGTGATACTGGAATTGTGTTGTGTGAGGTTACCTTCTCCTCCTGACTGGTTACACCAGTTTTGAGATGAGAGAGCTCAGCCTCCAGTTTGGCTAAATAGTTGCGAAAGGGCAATTCATACGTGCCTCTAGGATGTGTAGTACATTGGAGTTTTTCCTTGATGACGTCAGTTATAGGTTCATAGGTTCATAGATTTATACTAGGCTATCTGCCCTAAGGCATTTATAAGCCTAGCCCAAATTATTGTGGCTTACGCCACCCCTTATATGAAAAAATACTGTGCCTATTAGTTTGTTGTGCCTCTGTCCAGCAGTGACACAGAGATGATTCCTGGGGTAAACCTACGATCTCCCATCCACAGGTCTAGATTTCTCTTGAACAGAGTCAGCGAGGTGCTCTGCCTCACATGGACCGGGATTTTATTCCACAGCATAGGGAGTCTCTGAGTGATAAATCTATCCCTCCAGCACGTCCTATTTATATCCGTGCTAAGGTTTAAGTCGCTTGCTCTAGTGGTTTTGGTGGATTTGGATTTTTGAGGTGGAGCATGTCCATTAATTCCGGGTTGGACATGGCCTTGTATGTCAGGCACATGTCACCTCTGAGCAGGCGGTATGCGACTGAATAGAGCTGGAGTTTCTTCAATCTGGCAGCATATGACAGATTTTGGAGTCCTTTATCCTTTTGGTGAGGAACTTTTGGGGTCTCTCCAATTGCTGCAGATGTCGGGTGAGATACATCCCGAATGGGGCATTGTACTCGATCATTGGTCTGATAAGTGAAGAGTACAGGGGAACAATGACCTCACTAGATCTGGATGTGAATCCCTTCATGATCAGGTGGGCAATGTAGAAGGTCTTTCTAACCACTTTAGCAATGTGAGTGTCAAAAGAAAGGCCACTGTCAACCTGGGTCCCCAGGTCCCTGATAACCTCTTCTGTGCTTAGTGGATTGCCACCTATATGGTAGCTTGGGGTTACCTTGTTTTTCCCGAAGGGTATGACTATACATTTTTGGCGTTTAACTTCAGGCCATGGCTCTGGCACCAGCTATCTGTTTCCGTGAGTCCCTTCTGAAGGATATCCGTGTCCGATGCACTTTCCACTATGGCGCCCAGTTTGCAGTCGTCTGCAAACTTTGTCAGCCAAAGTCCTCCCATGTTGGCCTGTACTTCTGAGAAGTAGATGCCAAACAATAGGGGGCCAAGGACCGAGCCCTGTGGGACACCACTTGTGACCGGCTTGGAGTCTAACACAGCGCCAGCAACTCTAACCCTGTGGGTTCTGTCCTTAAGCCAGTTTGCAACCCATCTTGTGACATATGGGTTTACATTTAAGCTGGTAAGTTTTCTACAATACCGAGTGGGGTATTGTGTCGAAGCCTTTGCAAGGTCAAGGTAGGCTGTATGGACTGCCTTTCCTCATCAATGGCGTTGGTGACTGTTTCGAAGAAGTCGACCAAGTTCAAAAGGCATGATCTTCCCTTGACAAAGCCAAAGTGGGTCGGGTCCAATGTCTGCAAGTCCCCTATATCTTTGTTTATGAGCTCCATTATGATCCTCTCCATAGCTTTGCAGACTAGACTTGTTAAGCTTATGGGGCGGTAATTACCAGGGTCCGTAGAGGCGCCACCTTTGTGGAGTGGGACCACAGTTGCCGTACGCCACTCCTTGGGCACGTATCCTGTGGTAAGGCTGAGATTAAACAGCTGCCTTATGTGCGGGTTTAATTCCTCATTTAGCTCGTGTAGCACACAGCCGGGGACACCATCTGGTCCCATTGATGCTGTGTTTTTAGCTTTAGAGAGAGCAGCTTTCACCTGCGCATTTGAGATGTCCGGGAGGCTACACTCGGCTGGGATAGTTATCTCTCCTTTAGGGGAGAGGGGTGAAGTTTGCACTGAACCTGTCTGCCAGTATGTTGGCAATGTCTGTGGGTTCAGTGATTTTTGTATCATTTTGGACTAATTCTGAGCATATCTGGGAGTTTCCTCCCAGGTTCCTAACATAGCTGAAAAAGGCCTTATGATTGTCCTTTGAATCCATGGCAATTTTTCTCTCAAAATTGGCCTTAGTTGATTTTATGAGTGCTCGTATTTTTTTACTAATAATGATCAGGGGTGACTTCCCTTTAATGGATTTTGTTCTATCATGTGATAGCTTTCTCCTCTTATTGTAAAGTTTGTTAATGGCTGGGGTCCACCAGACTGGACGTTTGCCCTTTGTGGAAAGAGTCTTGGTTTTATTTGGGATTGCCTGATCCATGCAGTCCTGGAGGTGTTCATAGAAGGCATTTGTAAGGGCTTCCGCAGCTTGGGTTGTGGTTTCCTCTGGCTCAGGGGCCTTGAAGGATACCACACCAGTCTTGAGTAGTGTGAAGTTTGCTTTAGAGAAGTTCTTCACTATGGTCTTTTTTGCTTGGGGTGGGGCGGGACGTGGATTTCCAGTGAGATTAGTTTATGATCAGATCTCACCAATGAGGGATATACTTACGGTGTGGAGCATTTTGTCCCCATGTTTGTGACAATGAGATCTAGTATATTTTCTCCTCTCGTGGGAACAGTGACTAGCTGTTCCATGGCATTTGAATTTATGAACTCCAGGAACCGTTGGGCTAGAAAGTTAGGGCTTGAGTAATGTTCCCAGTCTATATTCGGGTAGTTGAAGTCACCCAATATGATGGTGTTTGGAGATACATTTATACCCTCCAGTGTCTTCAGGAAGGCTGTGTGGGGTTCCTGAGTTTGAGAGGGTGGCCTGTAGCATGCTACAATTTGTAGAGCAGTTTTGCCTATGGTTAGTTGCACCTGGATGGTTTCCGAAGCTTCGTGCGTTGCCACCAACCTGGAGGTATGAGTATCCTTTATGAATATGGATACACCCCCTCCTTTTGTGGTGTGGTCCGGGTTTTGGGGCGGGCATGATATGAGGTAAAACCTAATAGTGCCGGGGTGCTTTCAGGAGCCTTGAACCAGGTTTCAGTTACAGCACAGACATCGATGTTCTCCATACTGAGAAGGGCCTCGAGTGCGTGCATTTTGAGATTTAGACTTCTGGTTATTTGAAGCAACTTTTCAATGAAAGGGGGTACCCAGCGTACTTAGTTAATGATTTAGCTGGGGAGGTAATTGCAGGCAGGGAGACTGTGTATTGCCCTCTTTTAGGTAGTGGGGTGACTCGTGACCCCCTTCTTAAATCATCCAGACAGACTGAACACCAGAATAGCTTTGTGTACACCTTTTCTGGGGATTCATTGAAGGTTGAGCAGTTAATCACAAAATATTGGCCTATACTGACACATCACGACGATTTCAAACAGTTCATCAAGGAACGCCCCCATTTTATTAGAAAAAGAGACATGAACCTTAAGGGCCTTTTTGAGGGTGAATCTGGTTTTGGTTCCACAAGGGGTTGTTCGAAACTTGGCACGTATAAGTGTGGCTCATGTAAACAATGTCCTTATGTGCTTAATGAAAATTCTATATTCATTCCATCTAGGAGGTTTAGAGTTAAGGCTGAGCATTTTTACAACTGTGGTACTAAAGGGGTCGTCTATTTGGGGTTTTGCACACAGTGCTCCAGTTTTTACATGGGTAAAACTGAGAGAACACTCAGAAGAAGGATATATGAGCACCTCTACAATGTTTCTAAGAAGAAAGAAAACAATGTTTTTTATAAACATCTTGGTTCATGCCCCACTATGCAACTTTAAGTTTTTCATTTTAGATCAGGTCTTGCAGGACAGTAGAGGGGGTGAGTGGGAGGCCCGATTGGAATACAAGGAATTGTGGTGGCAGCTTAAATTAAATGCAACTAAACCCCCTGGTTTGAATGACAATGTTAGCATCATGAGTGTTTTAAAAATGAGGAGGGCTAAGTTATGATGTTTGTTTCTTGGAAGTGTTGTTTATTTTAACAATATGGAGAATGTTTTGTTTCGAACAATTTTTTAACTACTGCCTATTTTGTGCGTAATGGGCAGTAATTCTTAATCACAATTTTTGAATGGTTCTCAAGGCACATATTAATTTTTTTATAAGTTTTTAATGTTGCCTTAAGATATTACAAGTTTGGCTTGTAGTTTGGTTATGTTGATGTATTTGTTTTAACTTTGACAGCATTGTAAAACAACTTTTTAAGTCTCTAACATAACCTGGTGGTTTGCTAGTTTCAATGGCTAATTAGCATATTTTATTAATTGGAGTTCTAGTCACATGATTTGGACTAGAAGGTACTTAAGCACTGAATTTTTAATGATGGTTTATCTTGATAAAGCCTGGTATGACTCCAGGCGAAAGCGCTTGATGTAATGTTCTACTTTTTATTTGTTCTTCATTAAAGTCAATTTTGATTCAAGATACGTTGGACTGTTCCGTTCCTTTCAAGCCTTTGGATATTTTACTTTGTTCTTGGTTTGGATCTGCTTTGTTATACATCCAAATTAACAAAAGAATGGCTTCAGCCGAAGACCATTAAAGTTTTGTAATGGCTCAGCCAGAGCCCAGACCTAAATCCAATAGAAAAGCTGTGGGGTGACCTGAAGAGGGCTGTGCACAAAGAGGTGCCCTGCAATTTGACAGATTTGGAGCGCTTTTGCAAGGAAGAGTGGGCAAATATTGCCAAGTGAAGATGTGCCTTGCTGATAGACTCCTACCCAAGAAGACTGAATGCTGTAATTAAATCAAAAGGTGCTTCAACAAAGTATTAGTTTAAAGGTGTGCACACTTATGCAACCAGCTTATTGTACGTTTTTTTATTTTTTATATTTTTCCCCTAACAGATTTGTTTGTTTTTCAATTGAATTGTATAGATTATAGGTCATATTTAAGGTTGAAAAAGTTTTGAAATGATTTATTGTGGTCTCATTTTTTTATATCACAAAAACGTGGCATTATAGATATATATATATATATATATATATATATATATATATATAGATAGATATATAAATATATATATATATATACGTATATACACATATATATATATATATATATATATGTATATATATATATATATATATATATATATATATATATAGATGTATATATATATATCTCTACACACACACACACACACACACACACACACACACACACACACACACACACACACACATATATATACACATGTGTATATGTATGCATGTATATACAGTAAACTTTCAGTTAACTGGCACCAATGGGGACTGGTAGATGTAGGATAACTGCAGTTACTTGTTGCTTGAGAGTTACTGTTAGAAATAAGCCTGACTAATAGTGTACAATATACTATTTGTTTGGCTTGACTTGTTCTCATGTTGGGGGAGAGATGGAATTTATTCCTGTCTTTCTTTTCTAAAACTCTAAAAATATAAGGTATGTTTCTGTGGGGGGAAAACAGAAAGTACAACACATTGAAATTGTACTGTATTTTTTCAATTTTTTTTGCCAGTTGCTTGAAAGTGCCGGTTGCTCGAGTTCCAGTTAACTGAGAGTTTACTATAGCAATAACCCACGCCTGGGTGTGGGTAATGCTGGATTTACCCACGGTTGGCGTGGAAAGACAACCGTGGGTAAATCAGCATTACCACCAGGCGTCAGATATTATATAATGACATTATTTAAGAAAAGAAATAATTACTTTTCTTAAATAATGGCATTATAATCTCTTTGCTGCCCTTCCGCAGCTGTCTGGTGTTCAGCAGTTCTGATGTACTGCGCATGCCTCGCAATACATCAGAGCTGTGGGCAAAAGCAACGGAGACGCAAGATCTCCGTGGCTTTTACTGTTTCGCTATGTTAAATGGGTTTAACATAGCGAGACAGCTTTAAAATAAGCAACGGAGATCTCCGTTGCTTATTTTAAAGCTGTCTCGCTATGTTAAACTCATTTAATATAGCGTGACAGGTTTAAAAAAGCAACGGAGATCGCAAGATCTCCGTTGCTTTTTACACACTGTGTCGCTATGTTAAAGGAGTTTAACATAGCGAGGCAGCTTTAAAAAAAGCAACAGAGATCGCCGTTGCTTTTTTTAAATCTGTGTCGCTATGTTAAACTCTTTTAACATAGCGAAGACATTTATTAACGGAAAAAGTCCGGCGACGGACCTTTTCCGTTAGTATATTGAGGGATTTACAACGGGCACGCTGGTTGGGCTGGCCAATCAGCGTGCACGTTTTATAGTAGGCATTGTATAATGTATATGTTTCTTTGTGTGTGTGTGTGTCTAATGTGTGTGTGTGTGTGTGTGTGTGTGTGTGTGTCTAATGCGTGTGTGTGTGTGTGTGTGTGTGTGTGTCTAATGCGTGTGTGTGTGTGTGTGTGTGTGTGTGTGTCTAATGCGTGTGTGTGTGTGTGTGTGTGTGTGTGTCTAATGTGTGTGTCTAATGTGTGTGTGTCTAATGTGTGTGTCTAATGTGTGTGTGTATATATCTAATGTGTGTGTGTGTGTGTGTGTGTGTGTGTGTGTGTGTGTGTCTAATGTGTGTGTGTGTGTCTAATGTGTGTGTGTGTGTGTCTAATGTGTGTGTGTGTGTGTGTGTCTAATGTGTGTGTGTGTCTAATGTGTGTGTGTGTCTAATGTGTGTGTGTGTATAATGTGTGTGTGTGTGTGTGTGTGTGTGTGTGTGTGTGTGTATGTATGTATAAAATAGGTGTGTGGGTATGGGTCCCTATCAGAAGCTCGAGTTTTCAAAAACTCGAAATTGATATGGTTGAGACTATATGATCGAGTTTCAGAAAACTCAAAGCTTTTGAATGGAAATCGTGGTATAGTGAGGATTGGGGAAATTACCATTTCCCCACTGTAGTGTGATCTCGGAGTTGGTGTGTATAATATGCCGGGGGCTTGGAGCATGCAGTCCCCTCATGGGGTTGCAGGGGGGCTTGTCCCCCTGGAGAAACATAGGAAAAAAGGTAGATTTTTTTTTTAAGTTAGAGTTTTCGGAAGCTCAATCATATTGTCTCAACAATATGAATTTTCAAGTTTCTGAAAACTCAAGCTTTGGACACAGACCTATATATATATATATATATATATATATATATATATATATATATATATATATAAAGTAACATATATGCACGTATATGTGTATGTGAGTATAATACTTGTAATTGTGCTCTCAAAATATGGCATCATGATTAATCTTAAATTAACATTGAACTTAACCATTAACTGTAAATCAGTAACACTGAAAAGAGACTACCACAAAAGGTAAATGCTTCTTCCTGGTCCCTACCACAAAAGGTAAATGCTTATTCCTGGTCCCTTAAAGTAAAAAAAGGAACCAAAAAAAAACAGAATTTTTCTGTATAGTAATACTGTTGGGCAAAGGCTGTTTAGTGCTACAATGTATAGGGATGGAGTTTAGGCGGCCGTCTGCAACACTTTTCTCATGTCTGCTATCCCTAACCCATTCTGAAACACTTAAGGGGTCATTTGTATATTCTGTTTCAGGAGATTTAAGGCACAACACAGTGAAAACTCTATCTTGGCTGGGTTTTTCTTGCAATTTTTATTGAATGGTTTGTCTGTGTGGACTTTTTGTACCCTTTGGTTAATATATATTATGCCCTATGGATAAGACATGAAACTAAGGCACCATCTGCCTGTGTTAGTGGTAGCTCAGGTGGATGTAAAAGATCCTGTGACACTTGTTGAAAAGATTAGGGAAAATTTCCCAATGCCTTGACCAAATTTCCCCTTGTCTGTATGAATACCCTCTCCGGTCTCCCCTGAAAAGAGGTCATTGTCATGGTGGAACTAACATAATCAAGAAAATGTAAATAAATATGTCTACAGTCAAATTGTTGAATACACTAGTGATCTATTACAAAGTCATTGAGCCCTAGGAATCTTCACCTTGTCCAAAACATAAACATCAAAATAATAACCCATCACAAAAGGAAACCAGCACACATGCACAACACTGTTTTGATCCCCTTCTGTAGCCTTTACTGTAATCCTGGCTCACATACACTACCACCCGCAATGCCAAATCTTTTGATGTTAATATCCCATGCCCACACTTACTTTACTATACCTACTTAGTCTTACTTCCACAAATGGTGTGTTCAACTTCAGCCAATTTTCCAGGCACTTCAGTCTACTCGTGTATGTAGATATTTGCTCATGTAGGTATATACACTTGTATACTCTTATGTCAGCCAGTGTGTGTGTGTGTGTGTGTGTGTGTGTGTGTGTGTGTGTGTATTTATGTTTGTATATAACTATATATAGGGTTATAGGTGTATCCTAGCTAATGACAACTGAGACCTTTTATAAGCCTAGTGAAGCATCCTAATTATATCCTACAAGTTTATGTGCTGACTTTTGTAAATTTAGCCAGGCTTCCCAAATGTATCCTGCAAGTTTATGTACCTTAAAGGTTATTTTAAGAGGTATGTGTAAGCTAGAGCAAGCTTTACGTGCTGCATCTGCCCATTAGAAACTTAGGTGCTAGACCTGGGGTATATTTTGATTTCCCATGCACTCATCAAGGATTCTATTGAGTAGAGTTAGGGAAGAGCTGCTCTTCACAGGGATGGGAAGACTGTTCCTGTAAAGGAGAATTTTCTGAGTCACATAACTGTCCCTCCAGCATGTCCTTTCTGTGTCCCAAGCACAGTTTAAATACCTAGATCGTGTAATTCTGATGCCATTCATCTTGCAGATGTACAAAAGTTCCATCAGAGTGGGATCCAAAGATGCCTTTTATGCCAGGCATACATATTGCATCTCAGCAGTCTTTAGGAATCAGAGTATAGTGTTTTGGGCTTTAAGGTGACTTTTATAGGACATGCTGTTTATGCCCTGTATTTTTTTTGTGAGGAATCTCTGTGGATGTTCCAGTTGTTGCATGTGCCTGGTCAGGTACATACAGAAGGGGACATTGTACTCGATGATAGGCCAGATGAGGTCTGATGTATGTACCAATGCATGCATGTATGTATTCAGATTGTTATAAAAAGATATTTGTAGATTTATGTATGCTTAGAGATGTGTATATATTTTGATGGGACATATGGACAATTTATGGTATATTGAGTGTGTGTGTGTGTGTGTGTGTGTGTGTGTGTGTGTGTGTGTGTGTGTGTGTGTGTGTATGTTTGTGCTGTGTTCATACCTCTCAATCTCCAAGAGCAAAAAATCTAGACAAAGCCAAAAGTAATGGGGATAAAGGCCCAAAACTTGGGACCAATTTTAAATATTGATCTTATAAGCTTAATTGCTAGAATAACAGTTTTTGCATTACCAGTATTTTCTGAAGGATATGAAGACTGAAACTCAACTAAATGTTATTATTCAGTGGTATCAATCTTCATTGATTTGCCAAACACAGTTTAAGAGGAACATACCAAAATCTGAGGTGAAAATCTCGATAAGCAAGAAGTAAGCTCTGTATATATACAGTAGATATAAAAGTGTACACACCCCTGTTAAAATGGCAAGTTTTTGTGATATAAAAAAATGAGACCACAATAAATCAGTTCAAAACTTTTTCCACCATTAATGTGACCTATAACTTGTACAATTCAATTGAAAAACAAACAAATCTGTTAGGGGAAAAAATATAAAAAATAAAAAACGTACACTACGCTGGTTGGATAAGTGTGCACACCTTTAAACTAATACTTTGTTGAAGCACCTTTTGATTTAATTACAGCATTCATTCTTCTTGGGTACACACCTGCCATCAGTTAAATAGACTGATTAACTCTAAAAAAGTTCAGCTGTCCTTGTAGGATTTTCTTGACATTTACTCAGTTGCCTGCTACAGCAAAAGCCATGGTTCGCAGACAGCTTACAAAGCAGAAAAGGGATCTCATTTTTGAAAGGTATCAGCCAGGGAAGGGTACAAAAAATTTTCACATCATTGGATATACCATGGAACACAGTGAAGACAGTCATCAAAAGTGGAGAAAATCAAGGGCAACAGTGACATTGCAAAGAACTGGATGTCTGAAAAGACAGGACGAAAACTGGTCAGGGGAGCTGCCAAAAGACCTACAGTAACACTGAAAGAGCTGCAGGAATTTCTTTCAAGTACTGTTTGTGTACTACATGTGACAACAATCTTCCATATTCTCCATATGTCTGGCCTATGGGCTAAGTTTGCAAAATGAAAGCCTTTTCTTACACAGAAAAACATCCAGGCTCAGCTAAAATTTGCAAAACAATACATCAAGTCTTCCAACAGCATGTGGGAAAATGTGTTATGGCCTGATGAGACCAAGGTTGAACTTTTTGGCCACAATTCCGAAAGGTACGTTTGGCACAAAAACAACACTTTGCATCACAAAAAAAAATACCATCCCCATGGTGAAGCATGGTGGTGGCAGTATCATGCTTTAGGGTTACTTTTCTTCAGCTGGAACTGGGGCTTTAGTCATGGTGGAGGGAATTATGAACAGTTCCATGTACCAGTCACTTTTGGCCCAAAACCTTCAGGCGTCTGCTAGAAAGCTGAAAATGAATTTCACCTTTCAACACGACAATGACCCCAAGCATACATTCAAATTAACAAAAGAATGGATTCAGCAGAAGAAAATTAAAGTTTTGTAATAGCCCAGCCAGAGCCCAGACCTAAATCCAATAGAAAATCTGTGGGGTGACCAGAAGAGGGCTGTCCACAAGAGATGCCCTCACAATCTGACAGATTTGGAGTGCTTTTGCAAGGAAGAGTGGGCACATATTGCCAAGTCAAGATGTGCCATACTGATAGACTCCTACCCAATAACACTAAATGCTGTAGTTAAATCAAAATGTGCCTCAACAAAGTATTAGATGTAATGGGATCCTATCTCGCCTACATTCATAACTGATGGGTTCGGAGCCGATCCATCGGCTCCGACTCGGCCACTATACAATAGAACGAAGTCTCTAATTGGCTGGGCTACCCCTTATCCCAGAATGCACCACGCCTGCTTCCCCAGATCTCGTTTGCCGCTTTTCAAGCTAGACGTGGTCTCGACTTGGCTGGAGCTAAGTAATGTTTTTGGTTACTTTTTTGGTCTTTTGACCTAGGGGTTTCTTCATAAATTTAACAAACAGCTGTTTTAACAGCTTTGTGTGTGTGTGTAAACTGTTTTTTTTGTGAGATTGGTATTTTTTCTCTGTTTCCGAGCAAGGCCCGTTTGAGTTTGAGGGCCCTTGCCCTTATTTGTGTGGTTGCTGAAATTGTCTTACTGTACGTTTTTCTACTTTAATACGTTAATTAGAGGGCTTCTGCCCGTTTTTGGTGTGCTGTATCTCGGGTCAGTCCAGTTTCGAGTCGAAGGGCTTGTGTCCTACTTAAGGTCTCGTTGTGGTAAAACAGTGGTGTGACAGGATGTCTAAAGAACAGAAGTCTGGGTTTAAAAAGTGCACCAAGTGTAATTATAAAATGTCCATTACCGATAGCCATGCTGTATGTGTATATTGTTTAGGACCGAAACATTTGCAGGAAACATGTAGTGTGTGTCATGCTTTTTCCTCTAGGGTCCTTCAAGAACGTAAAAATAAATTGATCCTTCTCCTTCCTCTCCAGCTTCAAAAAAGAAAAGGTCGTCGGCTCCGACCAGTCCGTCGGAGCCGACATCCAAGAAGCACAGGTCGACCTCTTCTTCCTCGGCTCCAATGGCTTCGGAGCCTTGGGTGGAAGGGTCTGCCTCGATACCTCTTTCCTCGGCTCCATTGGTGTTGGAGCCGCAGGTTGGGGGATTGAGAGGCGAATCACCTGCTTCGGCTCCTTTGCTCTCGGAGCCGTTGGAGGTGTGCAGCTCAGACTCTCCTTCCTCGGCCCCAAAGTCTCCTTCGGCGCCGATACTTGTCCATACGGTTCCGGATCCAGTGCCGATAGTGTTGGAGCCATTTTGGAGCCAGTCCCCTGGTCTTTCGGAGCAGAGAGAGAAGTCATCTCGGCCCCCATCTATTTCCTCCAAATCTTCCAGGTTGTCTCACTCGGATTTGGACAGAGTTATCCAGAGGCTTTTCCAGTCCCCGGTTTTTGCAAGAATGGTCTCGGCTCCAGCCCACTCGGCTCCGGAGCCGATCCCTACTTTGACACATCTGATTCCTCCTCCAACCTCCTCGGAGCCGTTGGAGTCAGTGATGGTAGAGCAGAGCAGAGTCGTCCAGTCGGAGCAGAGACTCCCTCGGAGTCTCTCGGTTCCGACCATCATTCCTACCCTGTCCTCGGCATCAGGGTTCGGTACCAGGTCTTCCTCGGTCGGGGCTGAGGGGAACACTTTGGAAATGGTAGCTTCGGTGCCTAGTCTTCCCCTCGGAGTGTTGGCCGCAGGGATTCCCGGTACCGCCGTGGTCTCTCAGCCGGTACCCTCTGTAGAGTCTGGAGGTCCTGCCTTTGAGGCCATGAGGAGTGCGCTGGTCATGTCCTTGCCGGCTCAGCAAGTCTCTACCTCACCGTCCCTAGACTTGGGAACTGGTGCTTCTGGTGTGCTTCATTCCCATGATAGCGGGGCCCCAGGGCCTGAGGATACCCCCTTGGGGAGGTTCCCTTCTCCCGGGAGGTCCTTCTGAATCCGCTTCGGATGAACCTCCAAGGAAGAAATTGTGCAAGAGGAAGCACGTTGACTCCCAGGATGAGTCTATCACTTCAGATACTGACCTCAATGATACGGAGGGGTCCCCAAAATCATCTTCGGATGACGTTTCATTCTCAGATATCCTTGAGATCCTAAGACAGAGAGGCAATTGGCAATCCAAAACCCCTTCCGCGGAGGAGTCGGTATTCCTCAAGGCTTTTGGGGCCCAGCCCTCCGCCTCCTGGGTGTCTCCACCCTTCGATGAATTGCTAGATTTAGTTTCTCGAAGGGTGTGGGAACACCCTGATTCTGTGGAACCGGTGCCCGCCAGGCCTAACAAGTTCCTTTCAGCCCCTCCTCAGAAGGAATTTTTGACCAAAGGAGTTGCAGTAGATGCGATGGTGGTGGCATCTGCCACTCAGCAGGATGTGGCAGAGGCTTCAACGTCTATTCACCCTCCTAATAAGGATTCCAGGAGCATGGATAGGTACGGGAAGCGTACCCTTTCTTCAGCGGCCTTTACCCTGCAGTTGCTGAATTATCTTTGTCATTTCACCAGGCTCCAAAGGGACCTCCTCAAAGAGTTAGGAGAGTCTCTTACGGGTAACCTTCCTGAGGCGTTAGCCCAGACTGTTGGCGCCCAGATGACTACCCTATCTTCGATAGTCAACTCGTCCATGAGGCTCATCTCATATGCGGCCGAAGGGGTGAGTAGAGCAGCGGGAACAGGCGTGGCGCTTAGAAGACATGCCTGGTTACGCTTGTGTCCTTTTGTGGAGGCTTTTAAGTCTTCCTTCACCGACGCCCCTTTTGATGGGTCCTCCCTGTTTGGACCCAAGGTGAAGGACACACTGACTCGGTGCGAGCAGGAGGGCAAGACCTTGACTGCCGTGGGGGCCCATTTTTCCACTCCTTCTAGACCTTACCCCAAGGCCCAGAGAGGAGGGAAAATGTGGTTCAGTAAATCTCAAAGGTTTTTCCCTACTCCACCGAGTGATCCCCCCTCTAGAGGCAGAGGGGGGGGGATTCAGGAAGACATCGCCCCAGAGGTGGCAGAGGCCCCCATAACTCTGGAGACAGCGATTCCTTTCGTGGTCCATCCTACGCTCCCCGTCCCTGAGACGTGGCCCGACTTCGCATCTCCGGAGCCAGTCGGGGGTCGTTTTGCGGAACACCCAAAGGCTTGGCAATCTATCACCAAGGATCAGTGGGTGCTCCGAACCATAACCAGAGGCTATTTCATCCCTTTCATAAAACCCCCTCTTCCTATCAGGAAAATCCCGGCTGTGCCACCCAGTCAGCGGAATCAAACAGCGGTCGAGGTCTCAAAGCTGCTAAGAAAAGGAGTCATACAGCCTGTCCCCGCAGACCAGATCGGATCAGGAATTTACTCAAGATTATTTTTGGTGCCAAAAAAGACAGGGGACTTAAGGCCCATTTTGGACCTCAAATCATTGAATCGCTTTGTAAAGAAATCCAAATTCCGAATGGTCACCCTTCAGTCCATTCTCCCGTTATTGGAGAAGGATGTCTGGATGTGCTCCATAGATCTCAAGGACGCTTACTATCACATCCTGATAAGTCAAGAGTCCAGGAGTTACTTACGCTTCTGCCTGGGAACCAGTCATTTCCAATTCCGAGCTCTGCCCTTTGGTCTCACCACAGCCCCCAGGGTGTTCACCAAGTGCCTGGCAGTAGTGACAGCTCACTTGAGAAGTCAAGGATTCCAAGTGTTTCCCTATCTAGACGACTGGCTCCTTACTGCCACCACCAAGCATCTATTAGTTTGGGCGCTTATGACCACAGTCAGTTTGGGTCATTCACTAGGAATCACGTTCAATTGGAAAAAATCTGTGCTGCAGCCATCTCAGCGTATTACCTTTATAGGCGCAGAGTTAGACACAAGAAAAATGCGGGCATTCTTGCCGATAGAAAGGATTCAGGTCCTGCAGTCTCAGGTTCAAACCTTGTTACCCAGATCACGAGTTCAGGCCAGATTGATTCTGCAGTTATTGGGCACGATGGCCTCGACCATTCTTCTAGTCCCCTTAGCCAGGCTGCATATGCGGGTGCTGCAATGGCTACTGTCGGTTCAATGGTCTTTTCAGGATCTCCCCTTGGACCATTTGGTCCAGATTACGGAAATTTGCCGTTGGGACCTACGTTGGTGGCTGCTTCGGTCCAACCTGGACCAGGGGCGACCCTTTGCCCTTCAGCCTCCTGTCACCTCGGTGACCACGGATGCCTCCCAGATAGGGGGGGGGCATTATCTGGACAGGTCTGTCCAAGGTACGTGGCAGGCTCACGAAGCACACTTACATATCAATATCCTGGAAATGAGAGCGGTGCTACCGGTGTTGCAAGCACTTCATGATGTTCTTCCCCGGGGCACCATTGCGATCCTATCCGACAACATGTCGATAGTCTGGTACATAAACAAGCAAGGCGGAACCAGGTCCTACCCTCTTTGCCGAGAGGCCATGAGAGTGTGGCATTGGGCGATTTCTACCCAGCGTTTCCTAGTGGCAATGCACATTCCGGGGAAATCGAATGTGATTGCAGACAGGCTGAGCAGGACCCTTCTGTTGCCCCACGAGTGGTCTCTCAATGACAGGGTGGCTGCAAACATTTTCGCCAAGTGGGGCCTCCCTTGTTGCGACTTGTTCGCCAGCCCTCACAATGCAAAATGCAGGGAGTTCTTTACTCTGACTCCCTCTAAGGGGCAGATTCCCAGGGACGCTCTAGCTCACAGTTGGCCCTCCGGTCTACTTTACGCCTTCCCTCCGGTTCCCCTTCTCCCGAAGGTGATACAGAAGGTGATTTATCTGGGAAGCGACATGATTCTGATCGCTCCACACTGGCCTCGTCAGGTTTGGTTCCCCTTCCTTCTGAGGTATGCGGTGGAGGGCCCATGGCTTCTGGACCTGGTGCCCGATCTGTTAACTCATCAGTTGGGTCAGTCTCATCCATCCCTCAGGTCCTTGAGGTTGGCCGCCTGGTTACTCCACTTCCAACCTTAGTCAGAGATAACTCTCTTTCTCCAGACGTTATCCACATTTTGTCCTCTTCTCACAAACCTTCCACTACTAAACTGTATTCCAGCAAATGGAAGAGGTTTGCTGTTTGGGCCCAGCAATGAGGTATAGATCCCCTTACCGCCCCAGTACCTCAGGTTTTAGAATTCCTAGCTTCTTTGTTTTATTTGGGCTCTTCAGTTTCCACAATCAAAGTCCAACTGGCGGCTATCTCTAATTTTCATGTCTCCTTTGAGCCTTCCTTAATGGCAAACAGGCTTTGCAAATCTTTCCTTAAAGGGGTGTGGCTCCTTCGGCCCCCAATAGCCCATCCTGTGCCTCCTTGGGACCTGAATATGGTTCTAGCTTCTTTAACTGCCCGCCCTTTTGAACCAGCAGCTACTTGTGATATGAAATTTCTATCTTGGAAAACCGCCTTTTTGGTGGCAATAACCTCTGCCAAGCGGGTCTCAGAGCTTCAGGCCCTCTGTTCTAGTCCTCCTTATTTGACCTTTCACAAAGACAGAGTATCTCTCAAGTTAAATCCCTCTTTCTTACCCAAGGTAGCATCCCCCTTATGCATTCAACAATCCTTGGAGCTTCCTGTGTTTTTTCCCAAATTCTCCAATAACGCAGAATACATTTTCCATCAGTTGGATGTTCATAGACAACTGCGTTTTTACTTAAGTAGGACCAATCAGACGCGAAAGTCAGATCAACTGTTTGTGTCCTTTGCAGAAAATAGGTTGGGTCAACCGGTGGCTAAAACCACCATAGCCAAATGGATTAAAGATTGCATCTCCTTCATTTATTCACAGTCGGGCAAAGAGCTACCATTCCCAATCAAGGCTCATTCTACCAGGGCGATGGCTACTTCTGTAGCATTCCACTCCAAGTTATCGATAGATGATATCTGTGCGGCCGCTACCTGGACTTCTCTGCACACTTTCATTTCTCATTACAAGATAGATGTGGCTTCTCGAGGTAGAGCTTCTTTTGGTTCCACAGTTCTCAGGAGTGTTTTCCAATGAGCCACCCGGGAGTTAGGTGCTAGGGATGCTGTCCCATCAGTTATGAATGTAGGTGAGATAGGATCCCATTACATCTTTTAGTTATGTACTTACCATAACTTCGGTTGTATGGGATCCATCTCGCCTACATTCATACGTCACTCCTCCTTCCCCCTTCCCATTGGATTTAGAGGAAATGTTGCTTCTACGGAGTTCTTTCTCTTGAAGGACTTTAGTTTGTTACAGTTGCTGTTATGTTTTCTGTGTCTGGATGTAGGTATGAAAGCGAACAAACAAGATCTGGGGAAGCAGGCATGGTGTATTCCGGGATAAGGGGTAGCCCAGCCAATTAGAGACTTTGTTCTATTGTATAGTGGCCGAGTTTGAGCCGATGGATTGGCTCTGAACCCATCAGTTATGAATGTAGGCGAGATGGATCCCATACATCCGAAGTTATGGTAAGTACATAACTAAAAGTTTAAGAGTGTGCAGACTTATGCAACCAGTTTATTGTACGTTCTTTATTTTTTATATTTTTTCCCCTAACAGATTTATTTTTCAATTGAATTGTACAGGTTATAGGTCACTTTAAAGGTGGGAAAAGTTTTGAAATTATTTATTGTGGTCTCTTTTTTATATCACAAAAACCTGCCATTTTAACAGGGGTGTGTACACTTTTTATGTCTGTTTATGTGCACATATAGTTATATGAAGTGTGCATGTGTGTGGTTTAATCACTTGTATATAATCAGTTTATGCTTCTTTTAACAGGAGCATTAGTGTGGATTCATAGGTTAGTACTAAGCTAACTGCCCTTACGAGACATTTTAAACCTAGCCAATTATCCCTTGTGAGACTCAAACCCTGCACCTTGTGTTTGTAAGGCAAACACCTTAACCATTAAGTCACCCTCTCAAAAAAAATAGAGATTAAAAGCTATGAATGTGTGCCTGCTTAAAGATCTCCCTGGTTGTCATTTTTACCAGGCTTAATTATAGTCTGTATGAATAACCTGGCACTTCTTTTATGTTTATTTCTCTTTTTAAATGTGGTATGCTTAGACTGTAGCTGCTTCATGACCCTGATTTGGCTAAGCAAATATGGAGAATGGCTGATTGAATTAATTTGTTTATACATTTTTAAGGTTTATGGAAACATTTTCAGAGTGAAAGTGATTTTTCTAGCTGCCTTCTTTGAAACTGTAGTTACACTGGCAGTGTAGGGCTAACACTGTTAACTTTTTAATTGCCTAAACAGATACTTTTTTTTTTTCAGCTTGCACTGTCAGGAAAATTAAAACAGAAGCATGAAAACCTAATGATTAGGATTCAGAAATGAATAGTCCAGTGCATTAAGCAAAACAATGTGGTGAGCAGAGATGTGCAGGACGGCGCTGATTCAGAGACACAAGTAGCTGTCTGACAAGTGCAGGCTAAAAAAGTTGTGAGATCAGCAGCAGCCACCAGCGAGTATGTACAGCCTGTTTTCTTGCTGAGCAGAGACTGAGACTGTTACGTTGTGATGCTTGGAGTAGCAGATACAATACACATGAGGCTGAAATGAGGTGACATGTCACCTTCAGAGTAGCAGAAGGATCTGGCTTCACCTAACTTGCTATCACTTCTGTAACAGGAACATAGTCAAATGCTGCCAGGTGGACTCAGACACAATAAGGTAGCTGGTAGGCTTATGCTGCTCTCACATGGAATCTTTGGGGATGCATGGAATACTGGTTCTTGTGGACAGTGAAGGTCACTTTGACAATTCTTCCTACAGAAACTTTCCAGTGGCCATCAGGATACACACAATGGGTGTATCTCAGACATCCACCTCACAAATACTACACTAATTCCTTGAGGTGTTGCTGCTACATGTGGAGGTGCATATGTGGTTCCCAAGGTCTGCAGAGGAGAGAAAACAATATAAAGGCTTTCTGTGAAATAGCCTATTTCCATGTGGCTCTAACGGCCATTGATTGTACCCACATTGTTATGAAGGCCATGCCAGTTCACCATGGGCAAAAGGTCATCAACCAGCAGGGTTTCCATTCCATCAGCTGCCCAGTGTGTAACGCAGGATATTATATATGGTGTATCTGTGTGCTATCTATTTTGGAGCTTTTCTCCCTGGGCCACCATTAAAAATGGGATTCTACCCAGTCAGCCTTTCCTGGTAATCAAATGTCAGTACATAAATTAATTATCCACATCATTCTTTTGATTCTCACATGCCGCACATATCTGACCAATATAGTGATTTGTGTAGGATGACTCCCTACAGGAGCACCTTAGTGGCAGTTTTGAATGTATCCTGGATCTATTAGTTATAACATCAGTTTGCAACCCACATAACATGGCTGACATGCAATGCATCACAAAACTGTCACAGATATGAAACATTTTCTAGTGTGTGTCCGGCTTTCAGTGCTTAGATTCTTCTGGTGGAATACTGAAGTTTGGTTAAGTGACCAGCGGCAAGATAATTGCCATCTGTGCAGTTTTGCATAACATGGTGGTATCCTGACAGATAAAATTGCCATTGTAGGACCAGACAGACTGGAGCCAATAGCAGACATGTTGCTGGGCGAGGAGCCATTGGAGGAAGTGGCTGCAAAGGAAGACCATGTGAGGTAGAGGCAGGTGCAGTGTGCTGGGGCACTGACAGAGACTGCCTTTGGTCCACAACTGTGGATCACATTAGACACAACAAAGATTAAAACTGATGTATACAAAACTACTCCTAGACTTATGCAGCGCAGTGCATTGTCTGGCCAAGCTGTGCATCAGAAATCACCTATCCATATAACACAGCTGTAAGAGCAAGTATAGTTTGTTTATTTATTATTTATTTATTTGTTTACCAGGTTGGTTCGACTAGGTCTATAGAACCCATTTTCAGCAGAGGCTGGGGAAGAAAATCTCCACATACAGTGCAATACAAATATAGTCCAAATACAATACAAGTGACATGAGGAATACTACACATAAATAAGCTGACAGAACGTAAACTAGGTTAAAAGATATACCACACATCTGGACAGTTCTGTAGAGTTATATCATTATAGAAAATTTTAGTCATTCTAACAAGATATACATAGCCTATGTGTAGATAAAGTGTAAAAAAGTAGTATGTAGGTGGTACAATGTATGTCATCGGTTGTTATAGTACATGAAAAATAAAATGTTGGTTTCAGTTAGGAAAATAATAGCAGAAGTGGTAGTGATGCAGAAAGATAGTGAGAGAGTTAAGAAGAATAGAGGCATTACAGACTGAGCAGTAGCTGAAGGATGTGGCATAAAAACAGAGACTGCATTACATGAGACATTAGGATCTTGTAGACTGTGAAGGAGTGAGATGTGACAGAAGAAAAAAATACACAGGTGGGGAGGGACATAGTGACAGAACTTAGCAATGAGCATAGTGTTTGTGGGCTTAACTAAGGATGTGTAGGAGAGTATGAGTGTTATGGCCAGGGTGATTTTGGAGGAAGCTTGGACATACATTCTTTAGGATGAGGATAATTCCCTGTGAGAGGGTTAGCTGTGTAGCATTACTGATATAATGTTTAAAATGGGTTCCAGGGAACACTACACCTGCAAATGTGGTTGTACTTTGTGTATATGTGTGTGTGATGGGTGCTGTGGAACCTCATCTTGAAAGGATGAATGCCATGAATATCCCTGTCCACAGGTGCTTCTCCCCTAAGGAATGGCACTGGCATCAACGTCCTGCAGGCAAGAACCACAGTGAACCATGACTGCCTGGCCATGGAATGTGTTTGACCACCCCTTACTCCACATCTTTGTCAGTAGCTATGCCATGCTTCACCAAGCACACCACCAATGGGTGGTGAAGAGGCGGTAGCAGCATGTGAATGGGACCTGTGTACCCATAGTTGAGAAAGATGAGTGGCAGCCATGGGAATGGTATCCACTCTGGTATGTGGAGGCAGATGGACTCAAGGAGGCATTGATGGCACCCATGTGCCTTCCTCCAGTTAGGCCATGTATCGAAAGCCCTCATGTATATCATCACACAGGCCATGCATTACATTGAACATCTCTCTAATGACTGTGATGGTATCTGCCTATATGTAGATGACTGCTCTGCACATCTGTAGAATAATGTCCATTGTGAAACCCATGTTAGGCAGTGACCATTAGGCATGGCAGAGGTAGCTACTTACCCACCACTCATGACCCATGATTACACACTCTGTGGAGGCACCATTGTTCACTGTAAGTGCATGGACAGGGGAAAAGGGTGCTGTCTGAATGTGGGTGGTGGGCATGACCTGTACTTCCACAGGGTCTGGAGAAGTGTGTGAGATCCACAGGCAACAGAGCTGTATCTGTGGATATTAACTGGTATTGTGTCCACTCCAGTCACAATTGCCAACACTGGCACTGTACCATATGACTGTGCTACTGTAGGGTTATCATCACCATCAGTGTGTGATGGAGCACCAACATCAGTCATGCCCTGCTCCATGGCAGAGAACTACAAGATTAAAATACCTATGAAAGTAGATGGATAAATGCCTCTGTGAGTATTATTATGTGACAGTCTCACCATGCAGCAGTGATGTAATAGTACAGATAATAGCCATGTAAGTTGTTGTTGTTGTGTCTTTCGGCTTTTCCCGGTTAGGGGTCACCACAGTGGAACTTCGGTCCGCTAATGATTGGCAGTAGATTTTTACGTGCCGATTTGTCAGCCCTGATGCACAACCTTCAACGAAGGTACGCCCATTCACGCATGTCTCCATACAGAAGAAGCTTTAACTGAGAATCGAACAGGACAACATCTTATTGTGAGGTGACAATGCTACCACAGCACCACCACCGCAGTTCTGTAAACAAATTTATTTTGCATGGTATGTCTTCATGACTGTATTCCCAGATATGCCTGTAGAAGAAATGTGGTGGCGTTGAATATTCGTGACATTATGACATAGGCATGCCCATAAACTGTGCTACAGACATAACATAATACTAGTTTGGAACTTCCTCAAAAGATTCATGGGAAAATGCATCCAGTTCAGTTCCCAGTTAGAGGCTGCTGCACACTATCCTGGTCCTTTCAGTCTCCCTATATAGAAATAAAAGAAACTCCTATGTGATGGTCATGGTGGTCTATGATGGTGGCCTCCCCCACCTGTGGCCATTTTCTCTTTTACAGTGATGTGAACCTTCAGGTAAACATGCAGGATCATGTTGGTGGCCGCTGCGACAGTCCTGATGGGTTTCCCTTCAGTGGTCACCAGCTGCATTCATATCTGCCACCAGCTCATATCACACATGGTGAAAACTCTGTACCCATGAACTACCACGTAGGCGGCAGTCTACTTAATGCTGAATGTGTGAAAAGAGACCTTGGGACCCAGGTGGATAGTAGTCT
This sequence comes from Protopterus annectens, assembly GCF_019279795.1. Taxonomy (NCBI): domain Eukaryota; kingdom Metazoa; phylum Chordata; order Ceratodontiformes; family Protopteridae; genus Protopterus; species Protopterus annectens. The sequence continues at coordinate 256,915,254 of NC_056726.1, read as the reverse complement.
CTCCATTGATAATCACATCACCACAGTAGTCAGGAAATCCGTGTACGTGGCACACCTCATCACAAAAGGGTTCTTATCCGGGAAAAAAGAGGTTATTGTTCCCCTCTACTTGACACTCATTAGTCCCATTATAGAGTACAACGACCCTTTTGGAATGTACCTCACTAGACATCTGCAGCAGCTGGAAAGGCCACAGAAGTACCTCATAAAGAGGATTACTAGCCTCAAACAGATGCCCTTTACTGACCATCTCAAAAAACTCCAGCTTTACTCCATAGCATATCGCCTACTCTGAGGTGAACTCTGCCTAACATATAAAGCTATGTCAAACCCAGAGCTGTTGGACATTCTAGACCTAAATAAATCCCAATCCCTCTGAGCTACATACTCTAGGGACCTAAACCTTGTCACCACAATAAACAGGACATGCTGGAGGGATAAATTCCTGTCCCAGAGACCTCCCATCCTCTGGAACAAGCTACCTATCTACCTATCTATGTCAAGCTAAGTTCCTCATTAGCACTCTTCAAGAAAAATCTTGATGAGTGGATGGGAAATAGGAAATACACCCCGGGGATCACTTCTGTGGCTCTGCTTGACAGGGGCACAGGAAAATAACTTTCTTGGGTGGCGTAATCCAGGGAACTTTGTTGGCTAGGCTTACTTAGGTCCTTGGGCCGATAGCCTTGTACCTACCTATGAACCTATGGATGGCCCATTCAGTCTTGTCTGCATTCAGTATCTGCTGTCTGTGCACACAGATGGCCTGTAGTAGTATTTTCTGCCTCTGCCTAAGAGAACTTTTTCCTCTGCTTACATGCCATGTATCAACCTATAAATTTGGACATACAGCTGTGGTTAGTGAATGGACACATATATGCAGCAACACCTGTAGTGGTTATAAATCCATTTGGCAGCTACTCCACCATAATGTTCTGTGCCTACCATACCCCAGTGTCACTTGACAGGTCCCATGCTGCCCTACTAGAATGTCATGGTGAACAGACTGTTTTGTGACATGTGCCCTGTCAGCAGTCTACACTTACCTGTGCTCAATAAAGCACAATCATGTTCCCCAGATATCCACTCCCCTGCAGAGTATTAGTTATTTAGCATTCTGTTCCCACCCCATTTTGCCAGCTATGCTCCATATCTGATTCACAGACACAGATGTTGTGCTTTGCGACACAGTTCTGTCTGACTGAGATGCATGCCAGGGGCCATAGTGTAGCTCATGCATCCCCGCAGTGAATACATTATAGGCTACTGTTACCTGCACCAGAGTCCTGTCATCACTTACCCATTTTTACAACCTTCATGTGCTCTCCACACCTCTGTTAGTTGGTGATATGTAGCCCCACAAACAAGTTTTACAGATATCTAATCAATCTCCTCACCTGCCTATGGCCTCTGTACCTTTACCCACTAAGGTGTGCCACACTACTGTAGTCTGTAAAGTGAAGCTGTAGACTGCACCATGAGGCTTGTGCCTGTCCATTCGCATACACTGAAGACTGTGAAGGATGTGCAAGCAGGTCTGTGACCTCTACAGGACTGTGGGCTCTTAGTGGGTTGGATGGGACTCATACATTTACATTTAGGCTAGTGCATATTCCCTTCAATACTCTGCAACCATGGTTGGCAAAGAGCAACTATATGGTGGCATTGAACTCTGCTGTGTTGCCCTGCTACCCATCGATGCAATATGCATCAGTAAAAATCTGCTATCATTTTCCTTGAGATAGCAGACTGTGAAATGACCATTGCTTCTGAAAGTGCTGCATGGTGCAGGAACAATACTAAAATCTTTCTGTACCACATAAGGACTGCTGGGAGAACCTGCTGGGAAGCTTGTATGGCCTCCAGTGCAAAGTGATGCTAGCACTGCCTTGCCAGTGTGCTGAGTAATACCACAGGCATTATTTACTTTAGTAAGCAGTGGCAATGTTGATAAAGTGACCTAAAGAGGAGCCACAGAGATCTTCTTATCTAATAGAAAAAGGAGGCTAGAGACAGAAAACCAGCTTCTGCACTAAATGTTACTGACAGGTTGCTGCTTGTACTTAAGTATTACTGCCTAACTGTATGCAGAACTGCCTAACTGTATGCAGAACTTGTGCATCATGGACATCTTATTTTTGTTTTGTGTTTTCCAGTACCTGGTGAAGTAGAGGAGAATAGGTTGATTTGCCAGAGAAGCCAAGCAAAACTGTCCAGGCATCAGGGTACTTATGTGACATTGATGTTATAGCTGGATATTTGTTAGAGAACTGCTTTAATGTCTGAGTTTGCATTGCTGCTACTTATTTTAATTATTGCATGCAGCTTTGAATTATGTTACCAGTGTGGGTTGAACTAGCCATTCTTCCTCCAGGATCTCCCACTAGTGGCATGGTGATGATGACTGGGCTGAAGATGCATGTTCCACCACTATACAGGGCACCATCTGTTTTGGATCGATGGTTTACCTTCCATTTGTGCCATATAAGTGGCCATACCCCTGCCATTAAAACACTGTGCCCTTGTCAGTCTGCTGTGGTCCATTTCAGTTCCACCATGCCTCTCTGTCCTGCTGGCAGATGTGAATGCAGTTAGTAACCACAGCAGGGCAACCCACTGGGTCTGTCACAGGGCCATCCTGATCCTGCATGTTCACCTGAAGGCCTAAGTCACTGCACAAGTGAAGATGACCATGGATGGGATGTTCGCTATCACAGACCACCCTGACAATCAAAGAAGAGTTCTTTAGTGTCTGTCTGGAGATGGAAAGGGCCATGATACTTGGCAGCAGCATGGAATTGGTAGATATTTGTGGTGGCTGTCCTGTGTTATTGCCATCATTTTTCTTTGTTCCATGTGTATTATGTTTGGATATCTGTGTCTATATTTGTATGGCATGATCTCCATAGTATCATGCAGGGCACTGCCTGGTATGAGGGGGAGAATTCTGCCTGCCACTTAATGGTAACTGCTATTTTCAGGTCACTTCAGGCTTCTGAAGTTGTTCAGCCCAACTTCCTTGGCCTTTGTGGTCGCTGTGCAACTTGCATACTGTTTACATGCCATACACATGAAGGGGGGAGACCAGTTAGGTGGAATTCAATCTTCCCCTTGTGGTACACATATTGACGTACTTCCTTTTTGTGTGGCCTGTGTTTTGTGTTTTGTTTGTGACTGTGTAGTTAGCAGCATTTTACTTCTCCAGAGACTGTATTGCCAACTGATGTATATATCAGTGTTAACTGCTTTTACTTTTGTGCTTGACTCTCTTTATCTCGTCCTATTTTTTATTGTGCTTCGTTGTTTTCTTTTGTTTCTCTCCATTTACATTTATATTTTATGCAGTGTCCACCCCAGCAGTGGAAGTGGTGCAGTAGCAACAACTATACTATAAACCTTCCCTACCATTGCTTGCTGGCTCTCCAGCTGTCTCCAGGCCAGCCTCTGTGCAGAGTGATGTAGGTCATCCAGCAAGGAGTAACCCGGATGGTTCTCTGGTGCCCCCCCTGTGGTCTGTTTCAGGTGTGAAATATAAGACTGCCATTGGAAA